>NC_054385.1:4792398-4959898 GCF_017654675.1 Xenopus laevis
CCTCATTTCAGTTTCTAAATGGGGTCAGCCAGTTGAGTGGTAGAGAGAGCGAGTTGTAGAGTGGTAAGAAAAATGTATCCTAAGAAGAATATTGCGTATGGTCCATGACGAGCAGCAATGCATGCTGGGTGCACCTCAGTGTAGTGCTGCTTCTGTAACAAAGAAATAAGCCTTTAGAGCTCCCCGCAATCAATCTTGCTTTAGCACCTACACTTTCAAATCACCAGAGGACATGGCTCTGTGTAAATGGCAAGCAAGATGCCCTGATCCCAGTGGTTTCTTGTAACCCTCCACTTGGAATATCCTTGGTTGTATTGTGCATTCAGCAGACCCACTTATTTCCATCCTCTACAGGTCTTTTATTTTTCTTTTTATTTTTTTTTTAATCTTTTTTGCGTCTGTGATGCTGGCAGCCATGAAACTCTGTGTTTTAAGCTCCACTACACCAGCCCCTTGTATGAATGTTTAAGTACGTTTGGTGCCCTCAAGACTCATTGAGAACAGAGCAGATGGAGCTGTCAGCTCAGCTTATACCTAACCTTCGAGAAGGCAGCCAAGCGCACTGCAGAGCAGGACTGAAGCTTTTTAGAGCAAGCTGCTGAAAGCCTCATCCTGCAGTCACGTGGGAGGAATAACACGAATTAGCATTAATAAATGCATAAAAACATAGTGGAGCTGAGCCGGTGCTCCTCTCTTGCTTTCCAGTTAATGTGAATGGCGAGGAATTCTGGGGTGGGTAGATGGATGCAGCTTAATGTGCCATTAAACGAAATCACTCGGAAGCCCTCCCCGCCCAAGAGCAATGGAGACCTGCTGGGCCACTGTCACTAGTTCCAGAACACATCACTGCAAATTGATGGAATGCCGTGCAGCATTTATTAGGGAGCAGCGTGAGATGAAGACATTAAATAGACCTAATTTGTGTCTCTGAAGGAACAGTATATGTGCCCCAGATTCCAGGTAATTGCAGTAAACATCAAGCACATTTATAGGAAGCCTTCACACTCCAGATAAACAATATTCACATGACTATAATTAATGCACCAAAGGGTCACGCTGTCTGTATTTTTCTATGTTACCCTTGTATTTAGCTTAAGAAAGGGATGAGAAAGGTGAATGTTTATATTTATTCATGTTCTATTAACGCGTTAGTGGTTTAGCTTGTAGTTTCAGCCTTGCGCAGGGTTGGATTGGACCGGCAGGACACCCGGAAAAACCCAATTGACCTTGTATCTCGTGGGCCCCCCACTCTATGCCCTTGTTTTAAAAGAAGGTACACGCATGTGTGCACGGGCTAAAGGGGGGTTGTGGCTGTGGTGGGGCTCCGGAGGGGGCTTTGCAGCAGGGGCCCTGGGCTCCCAGTCCGACCCTGGCTTTGCGTAAGTCGCTATTGCTTCTCATGCTGGCTCCATTTTTCCCTATCACCCTCTATAAATCTCCTGCTGTGTAATACCCCATCAAGATGCAAGAAGGGCCTCATTTTAGATCCCTACCAGGAGTGAGCAGATGGTGCAGGCACACATTAGAACATTGGGAGTTATAGTCAGAGGCATCGAATGCAAGTTCTTGTTGTTTTCCTCTGCAATTTTCTTTTGTTTTTTTTTTTTGCAGTTGAGACACATTTTTCCGGTGCAATTCCCTAACAGACTTAGAGAAATATTCAAAACTACCATGGAGGTATAGTGAACATAGGCAGAACCCCATTAAGCTTTATCCTGGTGTTACGTAATACTATCGCAATCCCATATCTGCTTGCAAGGGCAAGATCCAGAGGGTTGAGGGGCATCTCTGAAAGAGCCGCCGAGATGTGGAGTGATGCTATTACATTGGTCCCTCAGTAAGTGACTGGTATAACCTGAATAGGGCGTATTGATTGGCAAAGTTCTATGGCAATGCATCAGACCCTTGGCCAAAATTCTCATGTTTTAGAGTGCCCAGTGATCTAAAGATTCTGGGGTGAAATACTAAACTACTAGACAGAAAACTGGCCCTCTCAAATATCCAATCCCCCAGTCTTTGTTTACTGGACTTAATGAGTACATTATATCTTGGGACACACTTCAGACTATGCTATCTTCATTTGCTCTAAAGACTTTATTAATGCATTGGAGGCTGTTTATCCAAACCTCTTTTGAAAATATTTATTAATGACACTCCAGAACTTTAAATATGTGGCATGGGTCGACCCTGATACGTTTGATGCCAAATGTTCCATGTAGTTAGCAGAACACTATATGTAACTACCATTGATACAGAAACAACAACAAAAAAATGTCTACTGACTCACTACAGGCTCTTCTGCTCTTCCTTCTGTCTGTTGTGTGTTTGTGTACATGCTTGAGCCAGAATGGAAAAACCTGCCAGCCTATAGGTAGTCGTGGGTTGGAAATGAGTTGAGTGTAAATGGAAATAGAAGAGACAACTACCTAGGTTTGCGCCTAGCCTGTAGAGAGGTACCATAGCCTATAATATAGATATTCTACTGTACTAAGCTTTGTGTGTAGATTTTTATAAGAAAGATCTAAAAATTCACAAATTGCGGGGAATAATTTAAATAGACATTGCAAAGCCGTAGGCCAAATTCTTGCTGCAAAGCTGTGTACAGTTGCCCTTGACATATATACCTAGAATTTTGGGCCAGATTCAATTCAGCGAGAAAAAGTTATCTCATGGTTTACCACATGAAAACTCATGGACGAGATTCAATTTGAGGAGAAAAAACTTTTCTCCAAATTCAGTTCCAGTGTCCTAGACAAGAGAGGTGGGAATAGGATAAATAAACTTCTGCAACTTGAAGGCAGATGGATCAGAAAGTTGAACACTCTTATCCCGGATGGAATGAATGATAGCTGGAGCCTAAAACCATATCTTTAATTTTAACTCTGTGTCTTCGTTATTACAGGTTCTGATAATAGAAAATACTAGCAACTTAGTCGCAATAAGGGTAAGATGATTCAATTACATACTGCCATTTGGCCATTTAACTATTATATAATAATGAATATTACCATGTAAGTTGCCAGAATTAATATTGTGGAAGTTCCTTGAATGGTTACCCTAGTTTCTGTCTTATGAATGTCTTTTGAATGTTTCGGGAAACCTAGGTAGGCACTGTGATGTGCAGTACCCAGGCGCTATATCAGTGAATTTTATTTTATTTATAGGTGGAAATTGGCGATATGGCAATGGACTGAATATGCCATGGACTAATGTCGAAAAAACTCTTTTGTATAATGCTGGACTATTTTTGATATACACTTTTTTGATCTATGTCTTAATCTGCAAATGTCTGAAGGATTATACGCACACTTTCACAAACGCATTTTTATATTTTAAAAAATCTTTTTGTTGGTCGACAATTTTAATTCCACATATTGTTGTATATATTTAACACTGCTAATTGGCACTTTAACATGAAACATGGAGGTGTTGAACTTTAACCTTGTAATTAAGGGGTGGGATTTCAATAGGATATGTTTTAAAAGGTCACTTTGTTTCCATTTTGTTACACTTGATAAAGGGCGTTTGAGGCCCGATGTTGTGTGTTTTGTAGCTGCTAATAAACTACATTGTTGCAGATCTTCTGCCTTGGATTGCTCTCCTCACTTTACTAGTTATATCTATGCTGAAGACTTGCGGTGAAGTCTACGAGGAAAGAAGCACCATTGCATAAAAAAACTGGGCAGTGCGCTGAAGTAATCCTGTTGAGTGATCAGTTCCAGTTTTATCCCGTAGACTTCCATAGACTTTTCCGGTGATAAACAGTGAGATAAGTTTTTCTAAATTGAATTGCATCTCAAACTGAACAACTGGATTTGCGAATGATCACTTAAGTAATGGAATCCCCAATACAATTACGACTTTGTATGTGTTGACTTGACTTATTCCCACTGGGCCTCCTAATCTGATCATCCTCTTGCAGACTCAACTAGGGCCAAGGTTTTAATGTTATTCTGTGAGATCATCGTTGATCTCCATGGCAGTTTTTAAGGTTGACCCAGAAAATTCAGCCCTCGGCAAATCAATTTGGCTGTTGTTAACAAGAGTCTTAAATGAAACACCTGGGGTTAGCCGTTCCCTCTGCATCCCATGGTGGAAGAAGAATGAACGTAATATCACAGAACTACCAACTTTGCAGCATCACGTAGAATAGAAACCGCCAACTCTACCATTGATTTATGGCATCACAAAGCCATTACTTTCTATCAGCAAGCGTCAGCAGTAGTTGGTCAGCCGTGTAATCCAGTTTCTAAAGGCTGCTGTACTCTATTGGCTAAATTCAGATAGTCGTTGGCCCTACAGTTATAATTACTTATCAACTTGAGCAAAAACCCCCGAAGCTTTTTCTCAGTAAAGTCAATTTAGACAATTGGTTTGAATACTATGTTCAACTGGAAAAGTACCGCACAGGAGCAAAAGACTGCTTTTAAATAGCCGGCATGCTTTAAATGAATATTTCAGACCTAAAGACATTTTTTGACATGATGTTGAATTGCTTCAATTAGTTCCTCCGCCTCCTTTCCATCCACATAATAAGCATGTTTATCATAATGGCTTTTTCATCTAACTCATGGTGAGAAAGCGGGCAGTAATGCATCATGGGAGCGCCCCACTGCATCTTTCTATTGGATATAAATGACTCAGTAATTGCTATTGATCACAGAAGGTCTCTGGCGCTATGGCATGATCAGATTACTTGGAGAGCTGCCAAAGGCATCAGATGCTTGTTTCTATGCGTCATTTATATTCATGCTATTTACCTTTATACCAGCTGGTAATAGATGGCAGAAAGAAGGTTTTCTTTTTCATTTTCATCTAATATGATTATTCCGACCCCTTCTTACTTCCTCTCTTGATCTTTATTTGTTCTTTATGTCCCTTTTTCCCTCTGAACCTCACCCCCAACCATCCTTTTGCTCTGTGGGGCTCCCTTCCGTTGATGCTTTCTTTTTTTCCTTTTGCAGACTAAGAATTTTTTCCTGCTGAGAATAAACAAATAATGTATTCATTTGCATTCATATTCATTTGAAATTAAATTTCTCTCTGGTACCCATAAATGCAATGGAAAAAGCAATAATGTCAAAAGCTGCTCCTGCTACCCAAATCACATTATTGTCCTCATCTAAAATTGCAGATACTTAGACATTTGCATTATCAGCAGAATCATAATTTCTTATTCTAAACCTATTTTTACTTTTTTAAAGCAGGTCCTGTATCTGTTCTTGCCATCATTTTATTCCATTGATCTGTATCATTTTTCAAGTAGCCAAGACTCATGTGTAGAACCATAAGGAGGGAACAGGGATGCAACTGGATGTGGCCCCAAGGGTTTTGAGAACACTATGAAGCTCAAAGTATTTTATAGAGCGTTGGTGTCCAGGCCCAGACTGGTAATCTATCTGTTCGGGCAAATGCCACTCCATTTATGGTTAAGTGGACCAGGTAACCGGGGAGCCACCGAATGGGACGTAGACGGAAGCTGCAAAACAGGAGCCAAAACCGCCGAATGCAAGCCGAAAGCAAAGCTGCCGAATGGAAGCCAAAGATGAAGCTGCTGCCTACTAGGAGGATGAAGACCGCCTGGCCACCAAAGACGCATATTTATATGTGGGCTGTTTTGATTTTATTGCCAAAAAGCTGCTTTTTACTCCCAGTTCGGCCCTGTTGGAGTTACTCCAAAGATGGTGAGCTGCTGTGGACTACTTTGAAGATCGTTTCTGTTATAGGATAGCTGAACCTCAGGGCTGATACCATAAGTTGATTTTACAAAATACAATACTTCTAGCCGTATTCTTATTTTGTTTTTAATTCTCCTTTATATTGAGTTTAACTGCTTTCATTTAAAGATTGCAGTATTTTAGTCTACTTGCTTCCCTTCCTTCCTTCTCTTCACTTCCCTTCCTTCCCTTAGTGCTGAGAAACCAGTGGCTTCTTGGCCCAATGAGAACATTCAAGATATTGTACTATATGACCCTCTTCTTATCATATCAAAAGTTTAAAACAATTTTGACCCAGATTATTGGACCCAACAAACCCATTAAAATAATATGACCAATTTTTAACGAAACTGTCCATTGCTCACGTTGTAGGCAACAAAACTGATCAGTTATTGCCAAAGCAATCAGGTCTACCCATGTGTATCAGAATAGTTGTAAATTTTACCCAGTTCTATTATTGGTCACGATTCCTAATACCTATGTTATTAGTAGGAAATAAAGGTAACACGGGTATGAAGTCTAAAATTAAACAGTAACCCTACCCAGATGCCCATCAACTGTTTTGTAAATGTGATGGAGAGATCAGAAATAATTTTTTTGTACCGAGTAGTGAACTTGGGAATAAGTACAGAAGCACCGTGCCATAAACCAATGATTTAATTGGTTTTTGCTACATAATATAATATTTAGCTCCTTCTGTTTCACTGAAAATGATAATATTTTCACATTTTTCAAACATTTTTTCCAAGCAATGGAGGATGGAAATATTACCATACAATGTTATAGAATGGCATACATGATTTATCTCTGCTTCTTACCATGCCTTGTATTTAAATGAATGGAGCTGGATGGGTTTTTTTTCCCTGCACAGTTCTGTTGCCTGGAGGTGCTTATAAATAAGAGAAAGCTAAATTTGGTCTTATCCCAGTTGCAGTCCTCAATCATCTTTGCCAAAAAAAAAAAAAAAAAAAATAACTAGAACATACGCAAGTGGTGTGCTGAGGCTCAGCCAGAAAGGTATTGGAAAGAAGCCATTGCTAAATTAGGCCCATGATAAAAAAAAGTGCAGCCATAGACCAGAATGATCTGTTTTGTGCCATAAACTTTACTGCCCAAGGTCATTCACCATCCTCAGCACAGCCAGAGACCATCACGTTAATTACCTATAACAATAACCGTTCATTTTCAGATTTGTTCTTTTCACCTCTATTCTGTAGTCATTTTTAAAGAGATGCAGAAAAATGAATGGAAATGGCTCTGAAAGAATATTTCGCTAATTGGCTGGAAAATTCCACAATATACTGTAGTTGTAACGATACCTGGTAGTCTAGTGAGGCTGTTCTGTTTAGTCGCATTCACGTTCTGGTCCATTTATTTGGCGTGCCATGTTTGATGCCATTGTGCTCTTGCTTGTCCCTGACCTCTGCTGATTCGCTGCTTGTACTGACCGTAGCCTGTTACTGATTGTTCTTCCAGATCCTGACTTTGTACTGCATTTACTGATTGGTTTTACCCTGGCCTGTGTCCTTGACTAAGATTTTGGTTCCTGATTCTGTACTGCTTTGGGTATTGAACCCGACCTGTTCCAAAACTGCGCTTACTCTTTCCCCATTCCTCCTGTCACATGTTATAGTTCCCTTGCCTGCCCAGAACCCTTGCCTTGGTTCTCTTACTATAAGACCTGGCAGTAGTGAAGGGCTCCTTCTGACATGAACGGTGGTAAAAAACTGTGAGCCATGACCAGGAACTTGTTCTGGGTTTGGGATACCAGACGTGAAAAATGCATAGGAATTGCCCCCCTTCCATTGCTACTAATATTTCATCTTTATTTTTTTTACGGTCTCTGACATGGCAAGAGTATTTCACAGTTGCAGGACTTTTGGGTGTTCTCCAATGTGGTCACACAAAACAATACATAGAATGTGACTCACACGTGTTAGTTTACCCATTATGTTCAGTTTCAAGGGTAAAGAAGACAATCAACATTAATAAGGATGGGATCCAGTTATATTAACTGTGAACTAGTCCATTAAGAGGCATGGAGACCCATAAAGAAAATGTTCTAGATGTTATCAGGAGCCCTCTTGATTGACTTGGCTAAAATAATAAGAATCATTCTTCTTAAACTTTTATATATGGAAAACAGATAAAATATTAGATATCAATATATGAATAAGTGACACTGTACTGTTTGTGTAATGCTGCTTTGACCAACTAAGGGCCAAATTAATGTTCACAGTAAAATTAGGAGGGAGCGGTGTGGTCAATGTGTTTTCTGGCTTTGCCATAGCCCAACTCACACATCTATAGGAGTTATGAGAAGATCAAATTCTCTGCTCAAGTGGACTTTCTGTCTAATGTTGCTTCCCCAATCATTGTGGTACTTATAACTAGAACAGGCCTGTACTATGGGAAACAAGCGTATGTATTCTGTCAGTCTACTGTGTTTTCTTAGAACCATTGCCCGATGGCATTCCTGTGTTCATAAAGGACCAACACACCCATCGTTTTACCCTCCACCTTGTGGCAAAGCAAAGCTAGCAGCCCTGGGTCATAAAAAGATACAATACTCTTTTTTTCAAGAAGATTGTAGGCCTTCAAGACAAAAATATGAGATCTAAAGCAGATCACATTCTTCTACAGGCCATAGGACCTTTAACTGCCTGCAAACCAAAGTTGGACATCCTATGGCTTTCAGCTAAAGCTTACAACATTAGACTTTCAAAACATGTTGGTAGCTCAGGTAGCACAACAGCTGTGGGGCATTAGAATAGACAGCCCTTAGAAAGATTAAGGCACTGTCTGCTCTGCTTGTTGCTTTGCCTCTGGCCACGTACTTGGAAAGGAACTCAGCAAGATATAAAATAGCTTGTTATTAGGAAAGGAGAAGGATGAGCTAGATGTTCCAGTAAATCAGCCAGTAATTGCTACCCAGAGGGTTTTGTATGAAGCCATCTCAGCTGTCCCATCAGAGCCGATGTCACCTAATAATGTTCCGGCAGAGACCTTGTTGCACTCGTTATCAAGATATTTGTAGCAGAAATACATACAAAATATTCGGAGTCTTTGCTTTTCCTTTGGCTAAAGTGCAACGTGATTCTATATTAAGGGTGATTTCATCATTACATTTTATTTCAGTTGGGGTTGAGCAGAATTACATTTCTGTCTGGTTGTTGTGGTCCATGTCGCCAGCAAACAGAAAGCACTGACTGCAGGTCTATATATGCCCTATATTTGTTATTACGCAGATAGACTGGGGTATTTAAAGAGAACATTTGCCAATGCTTATTACAGGTATGGGACTTGTTAACCAGAAAGCGCCGAATCTCCCATAGACTCCATTAAAATTAAATAACTCAAATTATTTTCTTTGAAATAATAAAACAGCACCTCATGCTTGATCCTTTTTAAGATGCAATTTATCCTTATTAAAGCCCTTGAATAGGGTTTATTTAACATTATTAAAAAATATATGTTTTCGATTCTACTTAGCGAAGAACCAAACCCTTTATATTAAAATCCCCTACCCCCTTCCCTACATAGACCCCCTCACTGCTCTCCCCCATGGGCATCATCTTCTTCGGTTATCTTTGTGAAGTAAGCGCCGTATTGGCGCATGCGTGGTTGGAGCAGTCTGTCAGTGTTTAACAACTGCGCATGCCCCGAAAGTCATGGAAATTGCTGAAGCCAGAAGAAGACCCGAAGATTACCGAAGAGAAGAAGATGGTGCCCGTGAATTCTGATGCAACGAGGGGTTAGTAAAGAGTTAGGGCATTTACCGAGGGTAACACCTAGGCTGGAGGGGGAGCAGTTAGGGGGGTCTATGTAAGGTAGAGGATTTTAATATAAAGGGTTTGTTGGAGATCGAATTTATGGAAAGATGCCTTATCTGGAAAACCCTAGGTCCCAAGCTTTCTGTATTACAGTTCCCCATACCTTTATTAGTTGTTATATATTTGTTTCTTTTTAAGGCCATATCCTCATCTTCCATTCTAGTTTTCCAACAAATGCCTGCTTGCTATGGCTAGTGACTATAGCAACCCAATTTTAGTTGAGTTTCCAGGCTGCAGAGCCATATGTTAATTCAATATCTGCAATGAAATGGATACTGTCCTATTCCAGATCAGGGCTTGAACAAGGGGTAGACAGAAGAGGAACGTGCCTTGGGCGCAATGTTGGTGAAGTGCTAGGCCTGCCTATCCTAATTTCAAGCCCTTCATTTACCGGGGCATTAGCAGCAAGCAGGGTACAAGGTGGGGAGGAGGTGACTCACAGTTGGCGGGGGAGTGATTTGGATAGGGGCTAAAAAGTGGGTACATTAGACTTTTGACCCTGCAGTGTTCCAAATTTTCAAAGGAATGTGACAGTATTCCTTTAAAAAGGATACCTGGTATTAAATTAAGGAGGCCTCAAGCTTGATGTCCCTCTTGGAGGTGCCACAGATCGACACAGAAGTAATGGCAGCCTGGGGGTATTTATACATTTACTTTTACAGTAGTAACACCTTTCTAAAACCTACCTACAGCACGTCGACTCATATCGATCAGCCAGGAGAAGCGGTCTCATGCGAATAACATTAATGCTGGATGCAATGCTGAGCAGCTTTCTAACCGGTAGCAGAGAAATCTGCATTCTGAGTGAGTCTTTAGATTGAAACGTGCGTGGGAATACAAAAAAAGGCATGAGTTTAAAGGAAAAAACCCTCAGCCTAATTAACAAACCCGACAGAGATTTCGATTTAGCATCCAATCCCCCAAAATACAATGCACGCACAATTTCTTTGGAACAAATCACAAGTCAATCTCTTAAGCTTCCAAATGTCGCTAAAAATAAACAACAAAATAAACCCCCCTTTGTCCTTGCCTGATGCCTTTGTGGAGTTTTCCCTGTACAAATCCCCAAAAAAAGAAATCTATCTAAGCTAAAAATTTTAGCCTAAATTAAAAAAAAAAACCTCGTTTTGAGAATAGAAATTCTTGACAGCATTATGCCAGATTTAAATAGCTGAAAGCCCGAAGTAAGTATGGATTTGTGTGTGTGATGCGCGGATTCATTAAATCGCCCCTTAGAGAAGCCTGTTATTTCAGGAACATTTCTGAATTGCAGAATACCATCCCTTGCAGACCCAGATCTTTTTAAGAAGACAAAGCCAAGACATTTCCTTAGAAATAGGTTGTAATAGCTGGATGAGATCTGTCATAATCTTCACCCCGCAGAGACACAAATCAGAATTTAAATATTATTGCTGGCTGTAATCTTACTCATTCCAGAGGAAACATGACATGCCACTGTAGCAGCTTTGGATTGCCTCTCTCCTCCTCATTAGGGGTCACCCGCTGACAGCGCTAGTCCCAGAGCAGGCAGATTAAAGAGATGGAGGCACTGGAAATATGGAGACAGAGACAGAGAGAGAGAGCAATGCAAGAAGAGAGGCTCTCAACAAAAAAGAAAAGGGAGAAAGATATGCAGTTTTGGAACACCATAGATAAGGCAGGAATAATCATCTTGGCATCTACCATCCGACCAATGCCTAATTAGTTCTGTGACACAGAATTACATAATCAGTTTTCTTCCAAAAAAATTATATAAATTCTTATGAGCACTGGCCCTAGGGAGGGTTGGTTCTTAACAATGCAATCTGTGTAGATGTTCCTTAGGAGAAACTCTTGCATAGCTTCTATCTATAAAGGCCTGCTTTCAACTTTCAAGCACTTGAGAGGTTTATAAATAAAAATGTATCTGTCGGGGGCGGAGCCAACTACCTATGCACATGGACGCATAAGTTCTGAGCTCCGTGCTGTACTGAGCCACAAACAGATATTCAGCGCTAGGATTGAGAGATTTCATAGCTATTTTTCCCTCTACATACTTCGGAGAGGTATGGCACCTAAAATCCAGCAAAAAAAGGCAGGTTCCACAGTCACTTCGTACTTTGCGGCGCAAACAACTGCTGATCACCACGCTGCAGAAGGCGCCATTTTGGAGGCCGCGCAGCCTGATCACACTTCGGAGCCCCGGCAGGAAGCAGACTTACAACGTTCCTCGGCTGAGGAACTTAAAACTATGCTTCTAGATCTTAAGCATACCTTACAAGCCGACATTAAACAACTGTCTACGGACATCCGTGCGGAGCTGCAGGACATTGGTGAACGCACGTCCCATATTGAAGCCAGAATGGGTGAGTACGCTGACGCCCATAACGACTTGGCAGACAACCATGACAAGGCGGCGAGAGAAATTGAACGTCTTGCTAACAAGGTAGTGGACCTGGAAGACCGTTCTCGCAGGAATAACTTGAAACTGCGGGGTATTCCGGAGTCGGTGTTAGCACAAGATCTGGACGGATATCTGCTGGGCCTACTGAAAATAGTTATGCCTGATACCTCGCCATTGGAACTGTTGATTGACAGAATCCATAGGATTCCCAAACCACGCAACGCTCCAGACACAGCTCCGCGGGATGTCCTTACAAAACTGCATTTCTTTCATATTAAAGAAAAGCTACTACGTTCAGCTCGCCGCAAGGAGAATTGGCCTTCCCAATACGCGGATTTACAAATTTACGCTGATCTATCTCAAACTACTCTGGCAAAGAGACGGGCATTCCTGGAAACTACTAAAATCCTTCGGGACAACGATATTCCCTACCGCTGGGGATTTCCAGTGAAACTTTTGGTCAACAGGCATGGCACGGTTACATCTTTGCCCTCTCCAGATGAAGCCAGAAAAGCCTTACGCAGATGGAACCTGCTTAACACTTTGGATTCTCCATCAAAATCCCCTCCACCTAAGCAAATACAACGCTTACGCAAAGATTGGCAGGAGGGGTAATGTATTTGGCTCACTTTACTTGTTCTCCTGCTCACCATGTCTCTCTCTCCTCATCTACCTCAACTATGGCTCGAGATGTTGGAGCATAATTTCTCCTAGCTCACATGTTTCCTCTCTGGCTGCTACCAGCACTGTTGCTGGCATTGCTAAAGGCTGACAGTTCTCTTTTCCTCCCCCCATATTCCCAGTTTAAACACCATCTGGGAGTTAATTTGGTGCAGCTCTGCTTTTTTATCTGCGCCATCCGAAGATGCTTACTTACAGTTTTTTTACGGAAGGTTTCCCATTTTTTTTTATTTTTTTTGCAGATCTCTCACTGTATGATTCACGTTCTATCCAGACCATTTTTACTCTTTTTTATTTTACAGGATCTTAGCACAATCATGTTCTTGCACTGTTTGCCTATATGGGTTTCAGCTCTGACTTTTGATGTACTGTTGATCCAACTTGTGGTGAAGCAATCATACTGTGCATATTATGGTTAAATTATATTCCTTGAATACTAGAGGGCTAAACACCCCTCAAAAGAGGAACCTAGCACTTAATGAAGCTTTCAAGTTTAAAGCAGATGTGTTGATGTTTCAAGAAACCCACTTTAAAAAATCACACCAACCAACGTTTCGTAATCGACATTACCCGCATGACTTTCATGCTCTCTCTCCTACTAAATCTAAGGGTGTCTCCATCTTAATAGGTGCTAAGGTCACATTTAGTATGCATCGTATGGTTGCTGACCCCTCAGGCAGATATTTATTGCTTCTATGTACTTTGAATAACCAGCTTTACACACTGATTAATGTCTATGCTCCTAATGATAACCAGCTGCAGTTCCTTGACAAGACTTTGGCACACCTAATGCAATTTAGAAAAGGTAGATGTATTGTGGCGGGAGATTTCAACCTTGCTCCTGATCCCATCCTGGATGTCTACAGAACGTCTCAACACCCCTTTACGCGTCAACAATTATCACAGGCCCGTAAGTTTAAAGACCTTTTACATAATTTTGCTCTTATACTGTAGATATTTGGAGGGCCCAAAACCCGTTAGAAAAAGACTACACTTTTCATTCCCCCAGATTCTTGACTCATTCTAGAATCGACTTAATCTTACTAGACCCCCAAACTACTGTCCAAACATCTAAAGCATGGATAGGGACGCAATCTTGGTCAGACCACGCCCCCGTTGGAATTGAACTCACTTTGTCTCCAGACAGGAAAACTTTTTCCCCCTGGAGATTAAATGACTCTCTTTTAACTCATCCAGATACTCAGGAACACTTGAGACATTCCTTAACTTCTTATTTTGTGAACAATGTTACTCCAGGGATGGATTTCCAAACCATTTGGTTAGCCCATAAAGCTACAATGCGTGGGGAGCTTATCTCGCAAGCTACTAATCTTCGTAGGAAGAGAGAATCTCACACTCGGGAATTGCAACACCAAGTACAGCAGGCTGAACAGGATTATTATTTACATCCTTCTCAGGCCCTAGTGGACAAAATCCAAACACTCAAACATGAGTTACAGAAGCTTCTTTACGTTAAGACTGAGTACAGATTGAAACTTCTTAAGTAGCTATACTACACCAAAAGTAATAAGGCAGACAAGCTTTTAGCTTCCCAATTACGTAAAAAACAAGCCTGTACGAGAATTCAATATCTAAAGGTACGGCAACTTAAGATCACTGATCCGCTCCAAATAGCTAACCAGTTCGCCTCCTACTACTCCTCCCTGTACACCCTTTCCAATAATACTGCTGAACCACAACCTACACGAGAGGTTATACAACAATATCTGGACTCAATTCACATTCCAAGGCCTTCTGCATCGCAACTAGACTTACTAAACGCCCCCCTAACTACAGATGAAATTCATAAAGCTATAAAATTGTTAAAATTAGGTAAAGCCCCTGGGCCTGACGGCTACACCAACTCTTATTACAAACACTATGCTGCTGTTTTAGTCCCCCATCTATTAAAAGTGTTTCAATCTATTATGGATACAGGGAAAATACAACCTGAATTTCTCCAAGCACATATCTCGACTATCCCCAAGCCTGGTAAGACTTTGGAACACTGTAGTGACTACAGGCCTATATCTTTATTAAATACTGACCTCAAACTTTATTCTAAACTTTTGGCACTCCGGTTGAATACTGTTTTACCACATCTTATCCATTATGATCAGGTGGGATTCGTCCCTGGCCGACAGGCCCCTGATAACACCAGAAGATTTCATGATCTACTCCATATCATTAAACGCAATAAACTCCCAGCCTTACTGTTATCATTAGATGCGGAGAAGGCCTTCGACAGGATCCATTGGGGGTTTATGATGCAGACACTTAGTAAATTTGGTTTAGGAGATAACTTTTTACGGGCAATCGTACCGCTATATTCAAAGCCTTCAGCCAAAGTTTTAACATCGGGGATCCTGTCGGACGCCTTCACCATCACTAACGGTACACGACAGGGGTGCCCTTTATCCCCTTTGATTTTTGCCCTCCTAGTGGAACCACTGGCTATTAGAATTAGACAAAATCAGGATATTAAGGGAATCCCAACAAAATTTGGCGATAGTACTATTGGACTTTTTGCCGATGATGTGATTCTTTCATTGACTAATCTGCACATTTCACTTCCCAATGTTTTTCGAGAACTTGATTCCTTTTATCGTGTTTCCTGGTATAAAATTAATCCTCAAAAAACACAGGCTCTGCCAATTAACGTCTCAGCTCAAGAGGTGGGACTTCTTAAAAGTAATTATTTGTTTGAGTGGAGGGAGTCCTTTCTCGTGTATCTTGGCATTCGGGTCCCTAAAGACCCTGAGTTATTGTATAAACACAATTATGTACCCTTACAGAAAACCCTTCAAGAACTATATCTTAAATGGAAACCTTTATATATCTCATGGACTGGCAGAATTAATGCCGTTAAGATGACGGCCTTACCAAAAATTTTGTATCTATTTCGAACCATTCAAGTAGATCTCTCGCCACAATACATTAAACTGTTACAGAGACAAATGAGTGACTTTGTATGGGGAGGGAAGAAGCCTCGTACAGCTGCTAAGGTATTACAACGTCCAACTTCTGTGGGTGGTTTTGGAATGCCTAACCTATCTTGTTACTTTAGAGCCTCTCTTTTGGATACTGCTGTAAAAATGCATAGCCCTTTAACTTGCAGATATTGGTTGGACTTGGAGACTTTTGAGCTGCCCCAAATTACCATTCCTCAACTGCTGTGGACTCCTCCTAGCTTAAGACCTAAAAGCTTTTTGATGTTGCCCCCTACTGCTCACATCCTTAAAGTGTGGGACAAAGCACGGTCTGACTTAGGCATCACCTCTACTATCTCCTTGAGAACACCATTGCAAAGTCTCCATTACTTCATCAGTGATTTACCTTTGCAACCCTGGATTGCTAATGGAGTGCAAATTGTGAAGGACCTATTTGGTCCCAGTTCATATCTATCGTTCCAGGACTTGCAATCCAAATTCAATTTGGAAGACCGAGATTATTTTACCTATTTACGCCTTACACATTTGCTCAAATCGCATGTCCCGGGGTTTCGATCTCATCCTGTGCCCTCGTTTCTGGAGAGACTCTCAGCTACTGGCTGGTCCATGAGGGGAGTGCTTTCTAACTGCTATAAATCGCTTCTTTCGGATCCTCCAGAATACAAATATCCGTATATGATTAAATGGGACAGAGATCTTCAATCATCACTCCATCCTGATAAGTGGTTAGAGGCGGCGCAAATCTTATCTGGTGCTACTAGATGCACTAACCACTTAGAGTCCCACAAGAAATTGATTTATAGGTGGCATCTTACACCGGCAACTTTGCATAACATCTCACAATCCCACTCCCCACTTTGTTGGAGAAATTGTGGTCAGTCTGGAACTCTGCTTCATATGTGGTGGGACTGCCCACTGTCTCAGCTCATTTGGAAATCTGTGTTTACTATTATAACAGTTGGTCTTGAATTAGACATCCCCTACGACCCACAAGTGGCATTGCTATTGATGTTCCCGGACTGCGTGCCTAAGTATACGAAAAAGCTACTTTTTCACCTTTTTAACACTACCACTAGCTTGATTGCCAAATTTTGGAAACCTGGAGGACCAATTTTAATTGACCACATTTTATCAGCAATGGATGTCCGAGCGGATATGGAACTAATGGCGGCGCATAATGAGAACCGACTCCCAACTTATGATGCCATTTGGCAGCCGTGGTTAACTTACAGAGGAAAACATACTCGATAGGCCTAGAGGACCCACAGTCTGGACACTTTTCTACTTGCTTTTTTATGGCCCTCTTTCTCATCTACTAATCTGCATCGAGACGAGACTCTCATTCAAAATTGAAACAGGTCCCACTACATGGTGTGACTGATCCTTTTCCCTTTCCCCCCCCCTTTTTTTTTTTTTTTTTTTTTTTCTCTGGGAAACCTTCCGTATGTTTGTTTGTTTTTATTTGTTTCTTTCTCATACTTACAGTTTGGCTGTATTTCGGATATGTGTAACTGCACATGTTTATTCCTGTTACTGCTGTTTAACAGAATGCTTCGTTTAGCTACTATGGTGACCTTGTTTATGGTGTGAAAGGTACAATGTATGTATAATATTACATTCTGTGTTGTTGTCAACATCTTTGACTGATATCAATAAAGAAGTTATAAAAAAAAAAAAAAAATGTATCTGTCTTTGGCATGACCCGAAATGGTCTCATGTGAGAGAATCTTTCAACTGCTCTATCCCTCAGGTGATAAGGTGACCATACATGTGCAGACCCGCTCGTTTAGAGAAGTTGCCAACCGAGCGGATCTTACCATGATCTTGCCTACCTTGAGTGGGCATTGCTAGGCTGATACGAACGTGGGCCCTAGGCCAATGATTGGATCAATGAACCAATGCAGTCCTTGATCCGATAGGATTTTTCTACTTTCCCATTTGATATCTGGACAAAAATCAAGGAGATGTGGTGGCAGAGGCATGCCAGAGACCAATAATTTGCTAACTTTTAGACAATTTTAAGCTTGACTTCAATAGAATTAAAAATCCCTACAGTAGCCATTGTTTCAACTAGCAACAAATAGTATTGGTGCTTCATTCCATCCAGTCAGAAACAAGTCTGCAAAACACCCCAAAAAAGACTTTTTGCCTAGATATAATGAAATAAGATCTGATTTGGAAGCTGAGGTGCTTTAGCATCATATAAGATTACAATGACTTGGAGCCAAGAGTGGAAAAGTGAATGGAGGGCTTTTTTGAAATGGAGCGTGAGGAACACAATCACAGCCAATAGAAGGACAAAAACTGTGAGGAAAAGAATCACAGCCAATAGAAGGTCAAGAACTCTGATGAACACAATCACAGCCAATAGAAGGACAAGAACTACGAGGAACAGAATCCCAGCCAAAAGAACGACAAGAACTCTGATGAACACAATCACAGCCAATATAAGGACAAGCACTACGAGTAACAGAATCACAGCCAAGAGAAGGACAAGAACTCTGAGGAAAAGAATCACAGCCAATAGAAGGGCATTAACTCTGATGAACACAATCACTAGGGATGTAGCGAACGGCGGAAAAAATGTTCGCGAACATATTCGCGAACTTGCGACAAAACATGCGAATAGTTCGCGAACGTCGCGAACCCCATAGACTTCAATGGGAAGGCGAATTTTAAAAGCTAGAAAAGACATTTCTGGCCAGAAAAATGATTTTAAAGTTGTTTAAAGGGTGCAACGACCTGGACAGTGGCATGCCAGAGGGGGATCAAGGGCAAAAATGTATCTGAAAAATCCATTGTTGACACAGCGCTGCGTTTTGTGCTGTAAAGGGCAGAAATCACACTACGTCACTCAGGTGATGTTTCTGGACACGGAATGTGAAAAAGCTCACACAGCTAGGTGGCACTTGGTTAAAGACTGGGCAAATAATGCCTGCAAGGTCAACGTATACACTACAGCCGTTGGATACGGAATATATTATTGCTGCTTGAAAAACGTCACTCGGGTGGTGTTTCTGGAGACGGTATTATTATTGATATTTAGACAGCTAGGTGGCAGTTGTTTGAAGAACAGATGCAGATGAGAGATCAGCAGCAGGACAGACAGCTGCCCACAGCAGCTACATACAGAGCACTGCAGTAGAAGGTAGATTACTAGCCAGCAAAGCTACCTAACCTAAAATGTCCCTCAAATCCCTGCAGAGTTCTGTCCCTACAATACAGAGCAGTATCAAGTAGATTACTAGCCAGCAAAGTTACTATCAACTGTCCCTCAAATCACTAACAGCTCTCTCCCTACACTAGCTCTTCCAAGCACACACAGGCAGAATGAAAAAACGCTGCAGGGCTTCAGTTTATATATGGAAGGGGAGTGGTGTGGGGGTGGTCCAGGAGGGAGAGCTTCCTGATTGGCTGCCATGTATCTGCTGGTCTGGGGTGAGAGGGCAAAAATAAGCGCCAGCTAAGGCGAACCCAAATTGGCGAACGTCGCGCGACGTTCGCGAACATTCGCCGAACGCGAATAGTCGATGTTCGCGCGAATTAGTTCGCGGGCGAACAGTCCGCGACATCCCTAACAATCACAGCCAATAGAAGGACCAGAACTATGAGGAACATAATCAGAGCCAAGAGAAGGTCAAAAACTCTGATGAACACAATCACAGATGACAAGGAAAAGTAGCAAAGAAGAAGAAGGTATCTGGTACTTTAATATATCTTGGCGCAAAAGCCGCATTTGCTCCACCTCACCAAAATAAATACAGGGTTCAAATTAATGTCTTGATGTCCAATGGGAGTCATAAAGGTCTTATACTGAAATCATCCTATAGTTCTTAGACTGGATAGGAAGGCAGCAGATGATCACTAATCTTGGTAATAAGCCCGGAAGGCAGCAAGCAGATCACAGGAATTGCCTTTACATCTCTCAGACTTAGAAATAGATTTTGCTTTGGACTGCCAGAGTATGGATTTTATTCCTCCAAAGAATACGGTGTTCCAGATCCAATTTTCCACTTTTATCTAATCCCTGTGGTGTCCTGGTTTCTACAGGGAAGATTGACACAATGAGAAAGTGTGTGTGTGGGTATTATATGGAAATTTCATCATAATGGCCCATTCATGATGTCTACCGGAGAAATACAGTACTTTGCAACATTTCCAAAGCCTTTTCTTTTTCACACAAACATTTCTATTTGCCTTAGTAGCTTGTAATTTTTCTCAGTGCATTGTGAAATATTTATAACGCAGAAAGCCCTTAGATACAGTTAAACCCACCAGGGAATCAGAGGTGCCAATCTCCGTTTCGCTCGAGAACGCTGCTTGCAAACTCTTGTCATTCTCCTTGGTGAAACAAAACAAAACACAGTTTAATTGACAAAAGGAAACCATGGAAGCTCCTGCTGTACGGTAAATTATCCATTGGAAAAGCCCATCACTTGATGTCATGGAGACTGCGTTAAGGATTCGACTGGTTGAAGGGATTGCATATCTGTTTGCTAAGCTTAAAATTGCTCTGTCTAATGTATTGCTAGGAGCAACTTTTTTGGGCTGGGCATAGTCAGTGACTCAATCTTTTCAGGCTATTGATCATTGCCCCCAGTGTTTTCTTTAAGCTATGCACAAATGAAGGATTTGTTTTTTGTAGGCACGTCTATACTACAGTATTTGCACAGACCCACACTATATGTGTTCGTAGTTATTGATAGGCCACATATTCTTTGCATACAAGGAAGCAGAGGGAACATAAATGAATGCCTTTGAATTTAAAGGGTTGGTGGGGTCACTATTGGCTTCAACATTTACCTACTGTGTGGGGTAAAGGGAAGGGTTCCCTAGTGCCAATCACACTGATGGCAGGGGGTCCTTGAAGCACCAAGTAAATATGTTTTCTATTTCATCAACCCCACTGCCTATAAATTGAGGTTACAGGTCCAAATCTAGGGCTAACTCCCTCTATATAAAATGGTAGGGGCACTCCAAGGGATAGACATGACCACGCCTAGTGACATCACAGAATGGTGATACAAAAATAGGTGTCTTACATGTCCAGTGGTGTCATGGAATGGGTTTGTTCAAGTCCCTTAACCTTTTCAAGGGCTGTTGATGGGTTGGAAGCAATGCATATACATTATTGACCCCTTTCTGCTCAAAACCAATACCAGTGAAATATGGTCACAGGTGAGGTCTCCGATGAGGTCTCTGATGTGTTTCCAGGTCAGGAGATTATTTCAGTGGTGCATCAAAAGTTGAGCTCACATAAGCAACAATAGTGTTTGAAGGTCAATTGGAAAACAAAATGGTGCATGTTTGGCCAACTGTTGGAGGAAGCCGTGTATTAGGTGACGCTCCGCTACAGCTAATGTACCACAGGTTTTGGGATCCAACCCACTGTTTTGGAATGAAATCCTTTATATAAATGAATGCCATAACTTTTTCATGTTTTTAGCTTTACCAGTGTGGCTGCAAATTTGCTCCTTTGTTGATATAAACCGCGCAAAAACTGCAACACGCACTAGAATTCTTTTTTTTTTGTGTGTTTGTGCCCATAGCCTATAAGAATTAGAGTGATCGTTGCACATCACCTGTTGTTCTGTATGTTATTGGCCTCTGCTCTTAGTTTTGGCTTCCACAATTCAGCTTGGAGCAGGGTTTTAATATTTGATACCAGGTGCAGCCTGAGAGAGCCGATGTGTTGAGTCTTGCTGCCTGCTCCTGCCATTGTGCACGTTGCTGCAGAGCAAGTCAATGAACACTCCCTGCATTTACAAACACCTCTCTTTCTCTGCATTCATTTCCTTAAGTACAAAGGGGAATCTTCTTCTCTTGAGCTTCTCTGAGATTTTTTGTTGTGTGGTGTATTTAATCTAACTTCCCTTGTTCTTTCTATAATTAAAAAAATCCTTGTTAATTATCTGTAACTGGAGCACTGTTAACAAAAGGTTATTTCATTTTCATTTTCATGTAACCATAGCTGTTGATTAGATTTAGCTTTGTTTTTTCAGAAGATTCTCCCGTTTCATATTATTATTACAGGCTGTAACGGAAAGGTATAATGATGCTAAAGGATACAGTTGA
Organism: Xenopus laevis; assembly: GCF_017654675.1. NCBI lineage: Eukaryota > Metazoa > Chordata > Amphibia > Anura > Pipidae > Xenopus > Xenopus laevis. Next base: position 4,814,039 of record NC_054385.1, read on the forward strand.
CCAATTTATTTTAAGCTGTCCTGAGTGCACCAGTGCATTAAATCCTATAAGCCTACCTTGTCCCAACTCTATAAAATAAACCAAAATCCTAAACTTAAATACCTTCAGGTTTTATAAGGGAGTACATTGGCTTTATTCCCAAAACTTTACCCTTACTAGTTTTTTGGTTCACCCTTATGGGATCAGCACCATCATTTGGGAATCACTACTGTAAGGCACTTTCCAGAACAGGTGTGAGGAAGGGACCCCCCCAAATGTTGTAGTTTTCAGGGCTTGACACTAAGTAAAACACAGGGGCTATCCCTATTTGGCAATTCAATTCATGAGCTGGAGTTTCTTTTTTGTTATTCTGGAGGTGCTCTTTACAGATATAGAAAAACATTTGGGTACCAGTCACCCTGCTATAGTTCACAGGGTGCCCAGGGCACAAATAATCACTCTCCCCAAATCTCCCCCTAACTGGCCTTCAGACTGGGCACCCTTAGCTCATAACAAGGTTACAGATATATAGAAACATTGGGGTAACAGTCAGCCTGCTATAGTTCCAGGGGTACCCAGGGCACAAATAAACACTCACCCCAAATCTCCCCCTAACTGACCTTCAGACTGGGCCCCTTAGCTCATAACAAGGTTACAGATATATAGAAACATTGGGGTAACAGACACCCTGCTATAGTTCCAGCGGTACCAAGGGCACAAATAAGCACTCACCCCAAAGCTCCCCCTTACTGGCCTTCAGGCTGGGCCCCCTTAGCTCATAACAAGGTTACAGATATATAGAAACAGTGGGGTAACAGTAACCCTACTATAGTTCCAGGGTTATTGAGGACACAGGTTGATCCTTTCATCATAACCAGGTTACAGATATAGCATCATCCAAAATTCCAAGAAAATCCAGAAGAGAAAAATAAGTGTTGACCTTCTTCAAGCTGGGCTTTCAGGTATCTCTTTGAGAGCAAACTGGCATTGTCCCTAAATTGTTCTCACACTAACTTTCAGGTTGGTCCTCCTGCTGCTGCTCCAGACAAGTCCTACATTGCATGTCTTTTGTAAGGTCCATCCTGCTTGACTTGCAAGCTTTATTGTCACAGCTTGCTGCATGACTGGTTCCAAAAGATCTTTCTTGGTAAATAAATCCATTCAGCAAGGGGGTGCCATAATGGCATATTTGAACATTAAAAATTTGAAGAGGGTTAGCAAAAGTCATTTGTGTCTTTAGATTGCTACACAGACTCTTGTTTTCCAATCATGGCTTTGGAGGACTTTCCCTTCCAAAGGATGAGATTGTTCAGTTACTGAAATGTATTGAAAATGACATGTACTGGAATGGAAAGAAATGCTTTAAAGGGTAAAAGGGAAAGTCGGAATGACAAGGCTCTTGCATGTGATAACCTCAGAGATCAGAACTAAGAGAAAATCACTGTCTTACAGATTCCCGTCTTGTTCTGTTGTAGGGGCATGATGCTGTTTGATATGACTTAGCTTCAAAAAGATATCTGAATATATTTTTAATGCGTTCAGCTTAACTATGTTCTCTTTCCTCCGTCATGGAAGAATATTAAAATTGGCTACCTGTCAAACTTTAAATTTTTTACTCATAATGAGCAATGAGCAAAGAGCTTCTGGCCACCAGGCAACAGTAACATGCAGACACATGTAAAGGCAAAGTCTTGAGCTTATTCCACCTCTAGTAATGCCGTGTGGTTAAACTAGGTCATCAAACATGGAGAGATTTACCCTATCATTGGACTTCAAAGTCGATGCTCAATGGCCAATATTGAAATGCAATTAATATAAGCTTTTGAGTACCTATGTTTTTTAAAATATGGGCCAAAAAATTATCCATTACTAGGGCCCTGTTCTGCCTTGTACCTAAAGAGTTTCAGTGTGCAAAGTGCAATTTGGGACACCAGAGTTCCTCACCATCTATTGTCCATTTTAGTAGAAGAGGCAGGATGGATGCAATGGCACTAGGCACAACTATATGGAGATGCAAGGAGTATGTTTCAACACAAGTGAATGGCGCCAATAAGAGCACTGTTTGTGTCCATATTAGCCTTGCTGTGTGTAAGACAAATACCTGTGCGGCGGGGACGCCCACCGCATGGTCCTTAGAGCCGGCGCCGGGGCCATGTTGGTTTCTAGGGCGCGCGGGGTGCGCCTCTTAAAGGCGCAGGCACGCCGGCACACGTTTGCCACGAATTTTTAAAACTATTTAAGGGCCATTCTATGTACAGCCCTTTGCCCGTGATAGAACTTGTTCTAGTGGTTTTCCTGAGCCTTGTGCGTCTGCCTTGAAAATTCTCATCTGATTAGCCGTGTTTGACCCTGCCTGTTCCTGACTCTACAATCTGTATCCTAACCCTTGCCTGCCTACGACAACTCTCCTGCTTAACCGCTTGATTGACTACCCGGTTTTGACCCTTGCCTGCCTGACGATTCTGATATCCGCCTGCCTCGACCCAGCCTGTCTGACCATCCGCTTGCCTAAACCTCTTGTACTGTGACCTTTCTGCCCAAAAGACTCTGCTTCCAGCCGTGCCCCTTTGCCAGCCAGAACATCTCGCTTTGTACCCCTCGTTAAGTCCAGGTGGCACCCAAGTAAGCTGAAGGCTCCTCCCGAAGCCCAACGGTGGTCACACTACTGGTGAAGCCGAGCCGAGACCAGGGTGCTTGGCACTTGTTCTGGTATTGGGTGTCAGCCGTGACATTGTGTTTGTAAATGACCCATCCCCATGGAAAGTAGCTGTTTGAGCTAATTGACCCCGCCATGATGTGTTGTGATTGGTGCAATTCACTTGAATAAGAGATTGAGAGTGAGCTGCTTCTGCTCCTAAAGGGTATGGAAACTGTGATTGAATTCTTTTGAACAGTAGGAAGAGATGAAGAGTCTAGTTGGGTGGTATCGTGCCAGTCAGATGATTTACAAGCTGGTGAAGATTTCCCTTGTTGAAAGGACTATTTTCTGAAGCAAAAGCTTTTTATAATTCGACACAGAAAAAAGACCCGTTTGGCTTAGTATCTGAACATTTCTACTAAAATAGTGAAGAGTGAAATGAACTTGGAACATCTCACGGCCTGTGACTTACTAGCAGAGACAACAACAAGAATCTTGGCAGAGCGAGCCCCAAATGTGCTTCGTTGCAAAGAAGCTGAATGCACACAAATAACGGCCTTCTCTGGTTTTTGTACAATAACATTGTGTGATTGATGTGCAAAGTATTCAAAATAATAAAAACATCACACAAAATAACCCAGGAAACCTGTGGAGTTTGGTGAATTAAAAAAACAAACAAAATATTGATGCCCTGGGGATTTGTGCAACTTAGTGGGCGTTGCTTTTTATGGTTTACAAAACATGTTTTAGGAGCACCAGCATTGTCAGTGGCTGGGTCCCCTCGACAAAAAAAACCTTTGGAGGGGCCCAGTGTGTACATCAGCTCCGTGTATGAAGATTTAAATTATAAGAGCAGATGCCATAGAGTGGGAATTAAGTATAGGGCCCTACTGGGGCCTGAGCCTGCTGGTGATCCCTAAAGGTGGCCATAGACATTACAATTAAGATTTTTCGTGGAATAGATCTTTCCAAGAAAGATGGTTGCTTTCAATACACACGTGTTGAGCTGAATGGTCAGATATACAGGTAAAAACTATAGAATTCTACTGTATCTGATGATTCAGCATGAACAATGGCCGATGTTCAGATGCCTTCAAAGGAGCCTGATAAAAATTTCCAACCAGCCTGATCGATGAGCCAATATCCAATTCTTCTGCTGATATCGGTTGGCTCATCTCCCACCATACACACACCGAATATCGTATGAAAATTTGTTTCCTGTGATATTATCGGTGCGTCTATGGCCACCTTAACTTGGATTGGTTGGGGGCTACCCCTTCTGCCGCTCCTGAATACAGAGCTGTCAAACACAGCAGCACTGTATTCATGGGGGCAATGCGGATATATGTGCTCCTCTTTGTTGTTCAGTTCCTCTACTTGTTTTTACCTTTATTGCATACCCCTATTATGTGCAGGGATACAACTAATTAACATCATATTTTCACTGCTGGTGTTGCTTCTACTCAAGTGCAGCAGGAGCCCCTCTAGCAGGATACTCACCCAAGATCTCCGGCAGATCACTATGTGAATAAAGAATTCTGACTTACCCACCTGTGCTTCCTCCCAATTCATATGGGCTGTTTAACCCTGTGATATTTCTTTTTCATGTCATTTTTGTGCTGCCACCCTAAGCAGCACAAATGAAGCGTCTCTCTCTCCGTTTACAAGCGGCTGCACTGCCCGGGGCACAACGATATTAAAGCTGCACATGTCCAACCGGCACTGAATGAGATCTTCTTGCTTTTAAGATATTATTCCAGCCACTAAGGGTCGTTGCTGCCAAGAAGAGAGAAAAATAACATTTTCTTCATACTGCAGCACTTTTGAATGGGATTTGTGGTTAAACAGAGCTTCAGAAAGGATAACCAGCAACGAGTTTATTATAAATGAGACTGATATTTAAATGGCATTACAGCGTAATTACATTTACATTGAAATCCCTCTCCAAATTCTACTGGTCAAGGGCGGTGGGATCTAATATTCCCTGTGTATCAGTTTATAGTAAAGCAAGGCAGGAAAGGCCCATCCGCTCGGCACAACAATTATTTATTACAATTTAGCGTTGCTTTTAATTAGCTATAAACCTTGCTTGACAGTCCGGTTTGAAAGGTTCAGTGAGTGGCCGAGAGTGATTTACAAAAAACAATTTGACACAATGAGATGGTTTGGAATTCGGATATAATTCACGGCTACTGTACCAAGTTAATATGACATGGTTAATACACTTGCCGATACTCTGTGATATGGTCTGGAGTAGCTTGAAACCTTAGATGAGCAGTAGCACCAAAAAAAAATTTTTTGACTGCTATAAACCCCCCAAAAAACGGACGGATATCAGATAATAATGATGATAATTCTGTCAGACAAGGACTACATTAGCACATTCAGATGTGTAACTACCGAGGAAGCAGACCCTGCGGCTGTTGGGGGGCCCAGGAGGTATAGGGGCCCATGAGGCCCTAATTCATATACAATTTCAATAAATATTGGTAAAACAAGTCAACCTCTAGACATTGGGGCAAATTCACTAAAGGGCAAATTGTCGCCAGCGACCGATTCACACACTTTGCCAGGCATATTCCTTACAACTGCGCTAAGTCACTGAAATGCGAGGTTGCGTCCTGGGTGTCGAATGCTGGCGACTTTTCGCTAGCGAGCATTTCATAGGGAAGATTCGCTAGCGTTCGTATGTGCCTTGCTAAAATTCCCTAGTAATCGTACGTTTAGGTAAATTTGACTAGGGGAGGCGCATAAAAGTCGTATACACGTCTTTTTTTAGAGATGTTGGTGTAAATGGTGTAAAGTGGCCTCTTTTTAATACAAATGTCCAAGGGAGCTTAATAAAGACATAAAAGCTCCTCTAATGCCCTAGACATGAGCCCACCCTAAAATATATGTGGCAGGCCCATCAAATGTGTTAAAAAAAATCTTTAATAGTTTGGACTTTAGAAGGCAATCCCGTTTTAAAAATAGAAAAGTCGCCTGCGTTTTTTTATGACTTCGGGGTACAGGTACATCAGATTGAGGAAGATGTAGTTTCGTTTCAGCAGTTCGCCCAGTCTGAGGTGGCGAAGGAAACTCTAGTAAAAGAGGTAACTTTCAGTTAAATCCACAATTTAGTGAATTTGCGGAGCAACAGCCATTTGCCAGAGCGAGAAAGTTGCCTGGCGATAGAGTGCCAACGAACACTAGTGACAGTCTCTTTCGCTAGCGAATTATAGCCTGCGCTTGTTAGTGAATTGGCGATGTCCCTGCGGATGTGATTTCTGGCGAAAAGTCGCTAGTATTAGTCTCTTTGTCCTTTAGTAAATCTGCCCCATTGGCTCAAGCAAAAGACTCCAAGTTAATGCTAAGTCTGGCTATTTTCAGCATAAATGTAGGTACTGTATTTTAGAATGATATTATACTGACTCCAGCTGAAGGCTTTTTGTCTAATCATTATCTACATTTTTCAGTCACAAGGGACTGAGCAGGGATTTATCTAGTGGCGGTTTCAATGAATATTTAACAAGTTCACGGGCAGGCAGAGCATGGGGTTGGGAATCCGAAAGATGGGAATGTTCCTGAGCAATATTCTTGTTCTGGAGGGGAATGTCTATGTGATTTAGTTGTGTCTTCTGTGTAGCCAATAGATGTACCTCCAGATATATTGGGCAGTTGTGCGTCCATCACAACCCCCCTCAAAACACACACAAAGGGGGACACAGTCATTATAGAAATGGAAATAATGTAAGTGTAAGGGACATTACACAACTCATTCTGAACAGTTTATAATATCCCCATTCTTTGGATTGTATTACAATATTCACTTAGAAATCCATTTGTTTATTCCTTTTTAAAAAGACATTTCTCCATTGAGAAATGACACAGTTGTCATCCCAGTCCCTAGTTAAGACAACAAATTTGTAATTTCATGGTTCTCTTGAAAGGTAGGGGAAAAATGTTACAATATAAAAAAGGTTGTGTAGTGGGAGAAATCCAGCTGTGAGTCTCATTATTTCCACCACCGGGAGAATAAACCTGTTTTTACAGTATTCATAAACCTGGGCAAATTGGCTTTCTGTTGCTGTGGAGAGAGAGAGAGGTAAAGCCATGATCATCGGTTGATTGATGAGATTCCTCAGGCCTTTATGCACAAAAAATGTTCGGATTCCACTCTAGTGTTTTTGTTGGGTCAGGCAAATGGGTTAAATGATGGGATTAAAGAGAAGGTGACATTAAAATTTCATGGTCGCCTATTTACTTTTAGCTGTTAGTTGCGCTGCGATGGTTTAGGTATGAAAGAAGATCCTGTCTCAGCAGAAAAGGGGCCTTAATGTATGTGTATAGTCAATTTTACATCCAGTTGCTGATATAAGCTGTGCCAGAATCTAAATATTTATTTACTCTTGATGTCACAGCATACAGTCGCTATGGGATAATGTTGCAGGTCAGCAACAAGGGGCCTCATGCAAATTTCATTCTTTGTTTAACCCTGTGGGAACCAATTTTTAGACTTGTCCATCAAGGCAATAGACCCTGGCAAACATGTGCTCTCCACTATCATTGGAGGCTTTAACTTGGTGACGCATGACATGTATATTAGGGACTGCGTTTTACTTTAGTCATAGGTACAATAATTGTGTTATCATACACCAGGCCTCTCATCATCTGGTACTTTCCTGGATATCACTAGAAATTAAGTTAAAGAGAGGGACAACCGTTACCATGCATGTAATCAACATTTCATTCATCGTGTACTGGACAGTGGTCCAGATCTGTCACCAAAATGGTAGGGGCTGGTCAGACTCTGGTCATAGAGATCAGTATTGGTGGCAGTTTGAGACAAGTTGCCTTCACTGTCCATGGGCTGCTGTATCTAATAGACTGGCATAGAAATCCTAGAACTTTGATATTCTGGAATGCCCCATCAGAGCATAATTCATAACTCAACCACCACTAGGAAACACAAAGCTTCTATATCATCATCAAATGATGGCTCTTGTCTCAATCATAAGGCATAGTTCTTTTGCTTGATATCAAAGCCAGGGCCGGAGCCATAAGTCCTCCCAATTTTTGGTAGATCTCTTCCTGCCTGGAGTTGAACCAGTGACATGTTGTTTTCATGCTCTCTGCATTGTCTCTACTCTATGTGAGCAGACATCTAAGGTCCTGGTTCACTCCTATTGCTTTCCTTGTATTTGCAAGTAGGCATGGCTTATTTCACCTGGAGAAAGGCTCTTGTCTCACTTGCCTCCATCCTAAGGAATGCTTCTTCTGCTTGATCTAAAAGCCAAGACTAGAGGACTTCCTGCTTCTTGGTAGACCTCTTCCTGCAATTTCCTTCTTGGAGTTGAACCAGTGAACTATTGTTGTTATGCTATCTGCAATTCCTCTACTCTATGTGAGTAGACAGTTATGGTCCTGGTTCACTCCTATTGCTATTCTTGTATTTGCATGTAGGCATGGCTTGTTTCACCAGTTGCTAGTCTGGCCACAGGTGATCAGTGTAAGCCATTAGACTGGCTATATAACCCCCTGCTTTGAACTCATTGCCCAACATAGGTATATTCTAACATGGTTCTTGGGTGTGCTCTTGATCTGATTTACTGTTCTTGACTTGCCTGTCCTTGACCTTTTGCTGATTCGCTGCCTGAACTGACTACTTGATTACTGATTATTCTTCTGGATCCTGACTCTGTACTGCACTGACTGTTATTTTATTGATCCCGGCCTGTTCCACAACTACACTTATTCTTTCCCCGTTCCTCTTGTCACATGTTCCAGTCCCCTTGTCTGCCCAGAACCCTTGCTTTGGTTCTCTCACTTTAAGACCTGGCCACATCCGAATTGCGAAGGTCTCCTTCTGACATGAAAGATGGCTGTTGTAGGCAGAAGCATGAACCTTGTCATTTTTTCTGGGGTTTGGGATACCAAATGTGACACTTCCCTTTGCTATAGCAAAGTCTCTTCCTTACAGAAATAGAAAGCGAGAGCAATTTGAGACAATACATTTAACAGATCCCATCTTTGTGGTGGAAGGAAGTGGGGCCCTGTGGTTCTAATTTTCTTTACTTTAAGAAGTATCAGATGAGACTCTAGCACTTTATATTGAACTGGAGCCATTAAAAATAATTATCTTTGCCATTCCCTCAAAAAGTACATTATATAACATGAGATCAATGCGGTGCCAGCAAGTCTGCCACCCTTACCTGATTGTAATGACCAAAGGTTGGTTACAAACCATCTATTTTTGGGCTCTTTCCTGTAAACAGCATTTCCTTACATAATTTGTAATAATATGTAATGTTCACCCTTCTGTCCATACACGGAGGTTTTGCTTTGTGATGGATAATATAAGGTTTATGCCTTTGCTGTCAGATAAGTGGGTTATAGTTTGAAAAGCTTGTTAAGAAGGTTCTTGTTAACTCTGACTTAATAATAAGTATCTGACCCTGTATGAGATAAAGCTTCTACCTAGAACATGCTTCTGTCTTGTATTTGCACACGGTGTCCATAGTGTATGTGTATGTGCCACTATTGGGAATATAAGATGAACAAAATTGTTAAGCGGCTTTGATTGTTCTGTAAGTCTTGCTTTGGTGATGGATTCACAATAAGTAAGAGTGTTCGTCAATAATTGTGAACTTAATTTCCTTCTTGTAGTATTTGCTGTATAAATTCAAGGGTAAGAACAACATGGACCATGAAGCCATCTCTGAGCTCCAACAGGCAGTAACATTTACTTACTGGGACTTCTCTAAGAAAGCTTGTTAAGTTAATAGTTTAATATTGTGTATGCGTGAAGGAAAAGGGCAGGTTTAAGGAAACATTTAAAACTTTGCAGGGCAGGATAATGTTTGATTTTATGGGGGCAATGCATTCCACAGGTAGGGAGGTCCACTGGTGAAGTCTATAGAAGTCTATATAGTACATGTGAGAAGGGTAGGAGGAAGGAGGATAGGAGGAAGTCTAAGGTCTTTGGGGGAACGAAGTGGTTGAGTATCTGAAAATAAGGCTTGAAATGCAATAGGGATGCACCGAATCCTATTATTACTATTACTATTTTGGATTTGGCCAAACCGCTGAATCCTTTGCGAAAGATTCAGCCTAATACCGAACCGAATCCTTGGGAAGGAGAAAACATTTTTACTTCCATGTTTTGTGACAGAAAGTCACGCAATTTCCCTCCCCGCCCCTAATTTGCACATGTAAATTAGGATTCGGTTCAGCCATGCAGAAGGATTTGGCCGAATCCAAATCCTGCTGAAATAGGCCGAATCTCGAACAGAATTATGGATTCGGTGCATCCCTAAAATGCAAGCTGGGGCCACTGTAAAAGAGAGCTAAATGTTGATGTGTTTCTTTAACTTGTGTTCTAGCTTATTCAAACCAAGGCTTAAACCAACATGACCCCTCCTACCAGTGTGTGCTTCAACTGGGCTTTGAGGAACGCGTACCTGGGACATGCATCCAACTTCACTACAAATGAATTCTAATCTGAGCACCCGCCACCACCATTACTGTGCATTACCATATGACTGCAATTAAAAATAACTGAATACTATTAAAGCGTCTGAAGCTAGTTAAGCTTTTACTAATCTAGGAGTAAACATTTAAAGGACCACTACAAACTCAAAACAAAACTGCATTAATCTGACGTACCTAGTGCATGGAACCAGTGCCCACTTGCTTGTAATGACCAGTTATATACAACAATAGACCAATTTAGGTTTCTTATCTAGTCGCTGCTACTCCATTTTAGAATTAGAGTCAGCTGACCAGTGTGTAAGCTTAAAGGTTGCTCTGCAGATGATGTCACATGCTTAGGGGTGGAGCTATAAATAGGCTGTTTTTATATAAGTAGGGTTTTGCCTGAATGGTGGGTTGAAAACTCATCCTGGTGGTCCAGTGGGGTGGCGGGGACGCTCGCCGCGTGGTGTTGCCTTGTCTACCATCCAAAATCCTTTGTTTAGGGGCGCATGCACTTCGGATTTATTGTGCGCACTGACGCTGGCGTGCTACGACATTGCGCAATGGCGCGAAATTTGAATATATTTAAAGGGGCCTTTGCCCTGTATTCTTTGCCCGTTATAGGTTTCCACATTGTGTGTTCCTGGTGCCTGTTTTTGACCCCTGCCTGCTTCCGACAATTCTGACTTCTATATCCTGACCCTGCCTGGTAACGGACTCTTCTGCATCCGAATCCCTTCTGATTGATCTCCTGGTTTGACCTTTGCCTGTTTTGACTCCGCTTGTACGGTGCCTGCCACGACCCAGCCTGATTTGACTTCGCTTTCTGCCTACGCCTTGTACTGCGACCTTCTGCCCAAAAGACTTTTGCTTTTCAGTCGTGACCCTTTGCTCATCTAGAACCCTTCGCTTGGCACCCCTCTTATTAAGACCTTGCGGCATCCAGTTAGCCGAAGGGCTCCTCCCGAGGTGAAAGGCGGCTGTTAAAGGCAGACGCAAGAGCGAAGAACAGGGTGCTTAGCATCGGTTCTGGATTTAGGGTGCCGACCATGACAAATGGTTTGAAGTCATGAGAACTGAGCTTTGCTTTCACCCAGGAATATCTCCCATAGCTGCCACTGATAGCGATTGATGCTTGAGGGGTGGCAATTATACTGTAGGATAGAGTCTTCCTTCAGCAAGAAATGTAAATTAGGGTTTTGGAAACCAATCCCCCAGTGTAAAGAGCTGTTTCAGTAGATTATCTCAGCAGTGACAAGTCGAGCTGCTAAGTATTCTTTTAAAATACACTTTATACGAATAGGATGTAGCTTACTGAGCTTTATTGCCCATCCCGGGACATTTGTGGATGATTTATTTTTTGATTATTCTAGATTTTTTCGGTCCACCTGCCTGGAGCGGCAGAATCCTGCAATTCGTTGGTTGCTCATAAATCCTTCCTGGTAAACAGAAGCTTGGAGTCTGGTTGCAATGCCCTGTGTGTTGCACAAACTAAATATACCGTTGACAAACCAGGCAGAGCTTGGCCTGAGTGAAAGGCACCGTCTCATTATCACTGTGCTACTGAGGATGATGCATTGTCTCTAGTGCAGTGACATAATGAGCAGTTCTTGCTTCTTGTATGGTGTAATGAAAATTGGGCAATTGAGCCGTTGACACCTAACTTTGCTATAATAGGCATTATTATATTTTATCAGACAGTACAGTTTGAGGGTATAGCTTATTGTGTGCCCAGAACATTCCTTCTCTGTATATTTGTATTTACACATATGGGAGGAGGTGCCATATTGATTCCCTTAGACAGTACAGTATGAGGGTATAGCTTATTTTGTGCCCAGAACATTCCTTCTCTGTATATTTGTATTTATACATATGGGAGGAGGGAGGTGCCATATTGATTCTCTTAGACAGTACAGTATGAGGGTATAGCTTATTGTGTGCCCAGAACATTCCTTCTCTGTATATTTGTATTTATACATATGGGAGGAGGGAGGTGCCATATTGATTCCCTTAGACAGTACAGTATGAGGGTATAGCTTATTGTGTGCCCAGAACATTCCTTATCTGTATATTTGTATTTATACATATGGGAGGAGGAGGTGCCATATTGATTCCCTTAGACAGTACAGTATGAGGGTATAGCTTATTGTGTGCCCAGAACATTCCTTCTCTGTATATTTGTATTTATACATATGGGAGGAGGTGCCATATTGATTCCCTTAGACAGTACAGTATGAGGGTATAGCTTATTGTGTGCCCAGAACATTCCTTCTCTGTATATTTGTATTTATACATATGGGAGGAGGTGCCATATTGATTCCCTTAGACAGTACAGTATGAGGGTATAGCTTATTGTGTGCCCAGAACATTCCTTCTCTGTATATTTGTATTTATACATATGGGAGGAGGAGGTGCCATATTGATTCCCTTAGACAGTACAGTATGAGGGTATAGCTTATTGTGTGCCCAGAACATTCCTTCTCTGTATATTTGTATTTATACATATGGGAGGAGGAGGTGCCATATTGATTCCCTTAGACAGTACAGTATGAGGGTATAGCTTATTGTGTTCCCAGAACATTCCTTCTCTGTATTCAATAGGTTTCTATAATGAAACATTTATGCCCTATATGATTTCGCTTTCTTTGCCCACTTTTTAGCAGGTTTGGCCATGAGGCACTCTGGGTTCTGCTGAGTTTATAGAAGTTTTGTGTAAGAAATAAAAAAGCCTCTTTATATTATTATTCTGCCTGATTCTTCTGTGCTGTATCAGCAGTTGGGGAAAAAACATCCATTTTCACAGAAGCCCCATATCTCATAGTGTAGATTACATTTCCGAACTTAAGCGACTGGAAAGTGTATCTCAGCAGTCCGTGTACACAACAAAAGAGGGAAAGTACAGAGTCTGTCCATAAGCCGTGAGATATTACCATTTCTGTTTCCTTCTATGAGGCCAAGCAGGATTTTTTTCCCCTTCTTTACTGGGTCATTTATTTAGAAAGAATGGCACATTGCAGGCACGGTTTGCTTGCTTAATCACCCAGGAGAGCACGTACAATATCGAGCTGCTTTATTAACTTTTTTATCTTGCATATGTGTTAAACTGTCAGCTTATCCAGGGAATACAACTCACTGCTTTTCTGGCAAGCAACTCATTCTAGCCTAGATAGATAAATATATAAATTTGTGTAGCCTTGAATAGTTTTTATACCCTTTAGTCCCAGGATCTGGCTGTAGAATCAATTTCATTTTTTGTTGGGGCAGATCTGTTATCCAGAAAGCTCTTAAATGCAGAAATTCAATTTCCCATGGTGTCCTAGTTAAACAAATATCTGGCATAGTAAGTTGTATTTTCTCTAAAAGATTAACACAATGTCTTGTACCTTATTATAGCTGGAGGGATATGTTATGGAGGCAGACATATCAAAGGCATTTTCTACACAGATTCCTTCTCTGTAGCTACATGGAGCAAATCCCATTTACATAATGCCACCAGAACAAACAATACGACAAAAACAGTGGCAAATCCATGTATACAACCCCAGAACACACAGCAGGATAAATACAGGGCCAATTCCATGTATAATACCCCAGAACACACAGCAGATAAATACAGTGCCAATTCCATGTATAATACCCCAGAACACACAGCAGGATAAATACAGTGCCAATTCCATGTATAATACCCCAGAACACACAGCAGATAAATACAGTGCCAATTCCATGTATAATACCCCAGAACACACAGCAGGATAAATACAGTGCCAATTCCATGTATAATACCCCAGAACACACAGCAGATAAATACAGTGCCAATTCCATGTATAATACCCCAGAACACACAGCAGGATAAATACAGTGCCAATTCCATGTATAATACCCCAGAACACACAGCAGATAAATACAGTGCCAATTCCATGTATAATACCCCAGAACACACAGCAGATAAATACAGGGCCAATTCCATGTATAATACCCCAGAACACACAGCAGATAAATACAGTGCCAATTCCATGTATAATACCCCAGAACACAAGGCAGGATAAATAAAGTGTCAGTTCCATGTATAATACCCCAGAACACACAGCAGGATAAATAAAGTGTCAGTTCCATGTATAATACCCCAGAACACACAGCAGATAAATACAGTGCCAATTCCATGTATAATACCCCAGAACACACAGCAGGATAAATACAGTGTCAATTCCATGTATAATACCCCAGAACACACAGCAGATAAATACAGTGCCAATTCCATGTATAATACCCCAGAACACACAGCAGATAAATACAGTGCCAATTCCATGTATAATACCCCAGAACACACAGCAGATAAATACAGGGCCACTTCCATGTATAATACCCCAGAACACACAGCAGATAAATACAGTGCCAATTCCATGTATAATACCCCAGAACACACAGCAGGATAAATACAGTGTCAATTCCATGTATAATACCCCAGAACACACAGCAGGATAAATACAGAGCCAATTCTATGTATAATACCCCAGAACACACAGCAGGATAAATACAGTGCCAATTCCATGTATAATACCCCAGAACACACAGCAGATAAATACAGTACCAATTCCATGTATAATACCCCAGAACACACAGCAGATAAATACAGGGCCAATTCCATGTATAATACCCCAGAACACACAGCAGATAAATACAGTGCCAATTCCATGTATAATACTCCAGAACACACAGCAGATAAATACAGGGCCAATTCCATGTATAATACCCCAGAACACACAGCAGATAAATACAGTGCCAATTCCATGTATAATACCCCAGAACACACAGCAGATAAATACAGTGCCAATTCCATGTATAATACCCCAGAACACACAGCAGGATAAATACAGTGCTAATTCCATGTATAATACCCCAGAACACACGGCAGGATAAATACAGTGCCAATTCCATGTATAATACCCAGAACACACGGCAGGATAAATACAGTGTCAATTCCATGTATAATACCCCAGAACACACAGCAGATAAATACAGTGCCAATTCCATGTATAATACCCCAGAACACACAGCAGATAAATACAGGGCCACTTCCATGTATAATACCCCAGAACACACAGCAGGATAAATACAGGGCCAATTCCATGTATAATACCCCAGAACACACAGCAGATAAATACAGGGCCAATTCCATGTATAATACCCCAGAACACACAGCAGGATAAATACAGTGCCAAATCCATGTATAATACCCCAGAACACACAGCAGGATAAATACAGAGCCAATTCTATGTATAATACCCCAGAACACACAGCAGGATAAATACAGTGCCAAATCCATGTATAATACCCCAGAACACACAGCAGGATAAATACAGTGCCAATTCCATGTATAATACCCCAGAACACACAGCAGGATAAATACAGTGCCAATTCCATGTATAATACCCCAGAACACACAGCAGATAAATACAGTACCAATTCCATGTATAATACCCCAGAACACACAGCAGATAAATACAGGGCCAATTCCATGTATAATACCCCAGAACACACAGCAGATAAATACAGTGCCAATTCCATGTATAATACTCCAGAACACACAGCAGATAAATACAGGGCCAATTCCATGTATAATACCCCAGAACACACAGCAGATAAATACAGTGCCAATTCCATGTATAATACCCCAGAACACACAGCAGATAAATACAGTGCCAATTCCATGTATAATACCCCAGAACACACAGCAGGATAAATACAGTGCTAATTCCATGTATAATACCCCAGAACACACGGCAGGATAAATACAGTGCCAATTCCATGTATAATACCCAGAACACACGGCAGGATAAATACAGTGCCAATTCCATGTATAATACCCCAGAACACACAGCAGGATAAATACAGGGCCAATTCCATGTATAATACCCCAGAACACACAGCAGGATAAATACAGTAAAAAGACAACTGCTTGGCACGCACTCCACAGGACTCCAGGTAGCGGTAAAAACGTATTTCTTTATTGCACAAACAAATAGGATATATGTTTGTGCAATAAAGAAATAAGTTTTTACCGCTACCTGGAGTCCTGTGGAGTGCGTGCCAAGCAGTTGTCTTTTTACTTTGATGTCTCCCCCATGCTGAGGGTTCGGGGCGCAGCACCCGGACCACCGAACAGGAGCGGTGAGTGACCCACAGTTTTACCACATTGGAATATTTTAAGCGGAGGGCCCGGGGCAAGTGCACCCGAGCCAATTTGAAACAGCGGTGAGCGCATTTGCATTGAATGATATAATATACCGCTACATAGAAAGAGTTTCCAACTTGTGAAATTAAAGTGTGGCGGGTGGTTTGAGCGCTTCTGCCTTTCTTCTCTAAAAGTATAGGATAAATACAGTGCCAATTCCATGTATAATACCCCAGAACACACAGCAGGATAAATACAGTGCCAATTCCATGTATAATACCCCAGAACACACAGCAGGATAAATACAGTGCCAATTCCATGTATAATACCCCAGAACACACAGCAGGATAAATACAGAGCCAATTCCATGTATAATACCCCAGAACACACAGCAGGATAAATACAGGGCCAATTCCATGTATAATACCCCAGAACACACAGCAGATAAATACAGTACCAATTCCATGTATAATACCCCAGAACACACAGCAGATAAATACAGTGCCAATACCATGTATAATACCCCAGAACACACAGCAGATAAATACAGTACCAATTCCATGTATAATACCCAGAACACACAGCAGGATAAATACTGTGCCAATTCCATGTATAATACCCCAGAACACACAGCAGATAAATACAGTGCCAATTCCATGTATAATACCCCAGAACACACAGCAGATAAATACAGGGCCAATTCCATGTATAATACCCCAGAACACACAGCAGATAAATACAGTACCAATTCCATGTATAATACCCAGAACACACAGCAGATAAATACAGGGCCAATACCATGTATAATACCCCAGAACACACAGCAGATAAATACAGTACCAATTCCATGTATAATACCCAGAACACACAGCAGATAAATATAGCGCCAGATGTACCGTCCTTTCACACCCCTGCTGATTTATTTTTACTTTCCCTGCATGTTACGTTATACAGCCCCATAAATCTCTGGACTGTGTACTCATTTGGGACCATATCGTGCATAATGGGGTGGATTAATTTAAGTCTATTAGAAAATCTGGAATTGAATTAGGAGCTTGAATTGGTTTGAATTTAGACCAGTACCAGTGACTTTAATTCTCCTCTCAGTTATTTTTAAATGTTAGTTAGTACCATGTTCTGTGTCAACCACTATATAATTAGCTTTGGGCAAACCTTCTGCACTACTACAGTGTAAATCCTGTATGGCTTCCCTATAGTATATACTGAGGCAAGGAAATGATTAGGCAGGTTTGCTTTCTCAAAGGCTATGTTTGCAATGTGATTCTTGGCTGCCTCTTAAATATTGTGTAATCTCTTTTTTTTTTTTTTGTGGTTCATTGTTCGGATTTAATGAAATCTGCAGTCCAGACACTGATCATTTCAGCTGAAATCTTTATATGATCATAAATGAACAGAAGAGGAGGAAATGCTATTAGGGTAATTTGCTGCAGCTTATGAATTATTCATTGGGCGATTTCCTATTCTCACTTCTCCGACTCTGAATCAATGTTTAAATGTTATTATGGAATTCGGTATTGAAAAATTCTCACTCGCAGGGTTCATGGGTTGCTTATAAATATGCTCATGAAAAATGCACCTTCCTGCAAGTTTTTTTTTTTTAAAAAAAAAGTTGCTTTTCGGAAATGTGAAAGATTCCGTAACATACAAAATTGCAACATTGCAAGGTGTCCGCTTTTTGGAAGGAGATTACCCTTTAACCTTATTCCAAGTGCCCATTGTTGTATTAGATGTTGTAGTGTCTTGTATTAAGGATACTCCTGTTCTTTTTGTATTTATGTCATGAAAAAATAGTGTGACGTAAGTATACTTGTGTTTGGGAAATTCAGTTATGGGAGACCACTTGGGGGCAAAAGACAAAGTTTATATGACACAACATCCATGGATTCTGAACTCACAAACTGACTAAAGGAATCACAGAGTTGTATAGACTTGGTAATGTATGACATGAGAACGCATGAGTTAAAGGGAGTTACCAGTGGAGAGCATAGATATATCACTCCACAGCACAGAAAAACAAAGAACTGCTCTTACAGCCAAGTAGGTGGCTCTGCCCTCAAGATCAGGGTACTAGTGACCAAGGCAATTGCTCTTATAGCCAAACAGATGGTTCTGCCCTCAAGGCCAATGTACTAGTGACCAAGGCAACTTCTTTTATAGCCAAACAGGTGGCTGTGCCCTCAAGGCCAAGGTACTAGTGACCAAGGCAATCACTCTTATTGCCAAACAGGTAGCTCAGTCCTCAAGGCCAGGGTACTAGAGACTAAGGCTAGCTTGAGAACAGAATCCATCCAAGTCAGGGGGCTAACAAGGGAATCTGCATACATAAAATTTTATTCTTTCTAAAAAGTTATTTCTATCTATGGAGAACTTACTTTTTCTTAAAGAGACATTCTTTAGCGGTCATTTAAAACTTCTGTTAAGGTCACAAAAAAAGGAGCAGCCATTGCGTGTATTGGTGCCATTCCTTAAAGGTATTTGAGTCCAAATTTGAGTCCGTCTGCCTAGTTCCGAATTGTGAGTAAGTGTAACTAATGATCCAGGGGAAACCCTAGAGCTATGGGCATCTTCGAAGTTGGTGGGTTTCCATTGTGGGCCGCATCCAAAAATCATGAAGAATTCATGAAGAACAAGAGACTCCCATTTGTAGAATTTCACTCGTCGTGGATGACGATGGGTTTTGGATGCACATGTCCCAGACATTTAGCTATGGGGAGTATTCGCATGACCATGTAGAACAAAGACGGGCACAAACCGGACCTCAGTCGAAAAAAATGCCGCTTAAAAAAGTTTTATAAACAATAATACCTGCTCAGATCTCCATAACCCCGTAAAAAGTTTCAGAGCAGAAGAAACATGCCGCACATCCGGTTTGTTTTGTTTCCAGCAGAGACCCTAGAGAAGGAGACAGAGGTCCCCAGTCATTGCAGTTAGTGGCATCTCTAGAAGTGCACAAAGCGTTCACTAAAAAACAGGCCAGGTACATTGGGAGTTAGGTGTTTCTATTTTCATGTTTTTGTTTGATGCCTGTCTGTCCCCATCTCACAAATAAACAACAGTTTGTTAGTCACTCCAGTATCTGGGGGAGAATAGTTCTACATAGTACCTGCTGCCACTTACCTGCACTCACAATATACAGTATTTGTATATATGCAACAATGTTTACATGATTTTCTAGTAGACTTAAGGTATGAAGATCCAAATTACAAAAAGATCCCCATTTCCCGAGCTTTCTGTTAACAGTTCCCATTCCTGGTTAAAAGGCTGATTATTAATTAATTCTGATTGATAAGAGTTTTTCAAGCTACCCATTTTCCTGTTTTAAGGTTCCAATTCCAATGGAAAGACTCCAAAGCACTACACGCACCTCACTAAAGATTTCACGTGTTGACATGTTATAGTCGGAAGATTTCCCATTCCTCAATTCATCTGTGATTTGATCTCGGGTAAGTTCATCTTGGAATGCAAATGCTACATCCACATTATCATGTTCTGTAATAATGGAAATTGTTTGAATGCACTGTACAGTTTTCTGTTTATAATACACAAGAGCCATGGATATCCTGTAAATGATAGAATTATAAAAGGTGATTGGTGATGTCACTAAAAATCAGTGCGTAGTGATGTCATTTGTGTCACACAACACACTGGATTGTGAGGAGTACTGATGGGCGAATCTGTGCGAAATGCATTGAAGTCAATTTTGACAATTTTTATACATGCGACTATTTAGTCCAAATGGATAATAGTCAAGGGGCATCCGACTAATTTTGACAAACACCAAACTTTTTTTTGATTTTTCGCAGACAAATTGTCGCCGCAGTTTCACAAATTAATTTGCTTGTGGCAAAATCAGAAAATTCGCCACAAATTTGTGTCTGGCGAATTTATTCGCCCATCACTAGCGAGGAGTAAGGTACACCCTGTAAAAAAAGAGGATATCAGAATTTACCTTTATATGGTCACAGCACTACTCAGTGACTTCTGATATCCTTATCATTTACAGTAGGGGGGTACATTATCCCTTATAATACATGAGTGATACTCAGAGTTCCCTGTATAACTCAGCCTGCAGCCTTGTGCCTTTATATGGTCACAGAACAACCCCTCAGTGACTTCTAATATCCTTATCATTTACAGTAGGGGGTACATTATCCCTTATAATACATGAGTGATACTCAGAGTTCCCTGTATAACTCAGCCTGCAGCCTTGTGCCTTTATATGGTCACAGAACAACCCCTCAGTGACTTCTAATATCCTTATCATTTACAGTAGGGGGTACATTATCCCTTATAATGCATGAGTGATACTCAGAGTTCCCTGTATAACTCCAGGCAGCCTTGTGTCTTTATATGGTCACAGAACCCCTCAATGACTTCTAATATCCTTATCATTTACAGTAGGGGGTACATTATCCCTTATAATACATGAGTGATACTCAGAGTTCCCTGTATAACCCAGCCTGCAGCCTTGTGCCTTTATATGGTCACAGAACAACCCCTCAGTGACTTCTAATATCCTTATCATTTACAGTAGGGGGTACATTATCCCTTATAATACATGAGTGATACTGAGAGTTCCCTGTATAACTCAGCCTGCAGCCTTGTGCCTTTATATGGTCACAGAACAACCCCTCAGTGACTTCTAATATCCTTATCATTTACAGTAGGGGGTACATTATCCCTTATAATGCATGAGTGATACTCAGAGTTCCCTGTATAACTCCAGGCAGCCTTGTGTCTTTATATGGTCACAGAACCCCTCAATGACTTCTAATATCCTTATCATTTACAGTAGGGGGTACATTATCCCTTATAATACATGAGTGATACTCAGAGTTCCCTGTATAACTCAGCCTGCAGCCTTGTGCCTTTATATGGTCACAGAACAACCCCTCAGTGACTTCTAATATCCTTATCATTTACAGTAGGGGTACATTATCCCTTATAATACATGAGTGATACTCAGAGTTCCCTGTATAACTCAGCCTGCAGCCTTGTGCCTTTATATGGTCACAGAACAACCCCTCAGTGACTTCTAATATCCTTATCATTTACAGTAGGGGGTACATTATCCCTTATAATACATGAGTGATACTCAGAGTTCCCTGTATAACTCAGCCTGCAGCCTTGTGCCTTTATATGGTCACAGAACAACCTCTCAGTGACTTCTAATATCCTTATCATTTACAGTCGGGGGTACATTATCCCTTATAATACATGAGTGATACTCAGAGTTCCCTGTATAACTCAGCCTGCAGCCTTGTGCCTTTATATGGTCACAGAACAAACCCTCAGTGACTTCTAATATCCTTATCATTTACAGTAGGGGGTACATTATCCCTTATAATACATGAGTGATACTCAGAGTTCCCTGTATAACTCAGCCTGCAGCCTTGTGCCTTTATATGGTCACAGAACAACCCCTCAGTGACTAGTATCCTAATCATTTACAGTAGGGGGTACATTATTCCCTATATACTCTTATACTTTCAATATTACTAGATTGTGGCAATATTTCAGTTCTACAAGATTAAATGTTGTACAGTACAATATGAGGGTATAGCTCATCGTGTGCCCAGATCATTCCTTCTCTGTATATACACCTGTAATACACTCCCCATAGCTAAATTTAGCCACACTATTTTCCTGCACTGGAGTCTAAAGGAAAGCCTCTGAAGGGGCAAGCAACCGGACAGCTCCCACTGATATACATTAAAACAAATATCAAGTAAAGAAATCCTGAAAGGCAGATGCATTATGATGTGGAGCAAGATGGCGCAGGATAAGTGAAAAATCCTCCCATCTCTGAGCAAAATCTCTAGTTTATTCTTCATTCAGTCAGAAGAACAGATTTCTTATGTTTTTTTTTCACTTTTTCAAATATCTTGTTGGAGTTAAAGAAAAAAAAAAACAAGATTAAAAAAAACCCTAAATTATTCATCGGCTGAAGTGCCGAAACTCCGGCTGCCAAGTCCGAGATGTAATGAGATACAGGAGAAGAGCGTGGGATAAGGAACAGGCTGATATTCTAACCTGCAAGAGACGGGCCATGTTTTCTCTCATTCTGGCAGATCCTTGTGCAGCCGCCTCTTGGTTTCAGTGGGTTGGGTTGGCCTGTATGTGCCAGCGCTTGGTGGAGATGTTTGGCACCAGCTTTATGTTCCCACAAGTGCCAAGGGAACTGCTCCCGGCAATGGCGGCTTTTTAATTTTTTTGCAGAGGACTGGGGAAAGTATAGAATAGCTTGGATTGTTTATTTCATCATCTCAGTGGGGGGAAAAAATCTAATTAGTGTAAGCTGTTCATTTTAGTGGAGCTGGCATCACCTTGGACTTGGTACAGACAGCAAGTTTCTTTATTGTGAGTAGGCACATGGGCTGAACATGAGGTGCATGCTAAGCACATCCAAGGAAGCTGCTCCAGCCCCATATAAAAACGACTCTGCTTCTTTACATAGGAGTTTGATCTCTAGCTACTTGGATGCAGCAGTTGGCTGGATGTGCATTAGACTTTGCAGCAGAAGACAAGAGCATCGCCCATAGTTGCAGAATAGGAATCATTAAACCATGCGGCTAAAGGGAAATATCCGAGCCGGCACCAGTTTTGTGCAAAGCAAACAGTCCAGTGGCGTAACTTGATATTACTGGGCCCCACAGCAAATTATTTGTCAGGCCCCCCAAAACTGATGTCTTGAAGTTGATCAGTTTTACCAATATGTATTGAAATTGTTTATTAATTAAATTTGGGGGCCCCTATACCCCCTGGGCCCCCCTACAGCCACAGGGTCTGCTTCCTTTATAGTTACGCCCCTGGACAATCCCTCTTCTATCTAACGGCTTTAGCAGAGCAGCCATGTATTTGTTCACTATGAACTACAAGCTTTTAGTAGGGACTAAAGGGAGCAAACGTCAGGCACACAAACAGTTCCCAAGTTGTGGGATACTATTGTCAAAGGCCCAATGTAGTGTATGGAGGGGTCGGCAATTAGCTGAGATGTGGAAGTGACTGGTTATTTGATGGACAACCTTTAAAAATGAATAAACAGGTATTAGGAAGGGTTATCCCATAAACTGGTTATCCAGAAAGTTCCCAATTGCGGAAAGGGCGTCTCCCATAGACTCCATTTTTTCAGAATATTTCAAATTTTCAAAAATGATTTCCTCTTTCTCTCGCTTGTATTTGATCCCAAATAAAATACAATTTATTGTTATTGGAAGCAAAACCAGTCTATTGTAATGTTTACATGATAATGTTTACTAGTGATTGGCAAATGTTTCCAGTTTCACTGAAAAATTCACGAAACAGCGAAAAATTCTGACGCCTGCGTTAAAGTCTATAGCCGTCCGAATAGTGTTGACGCGCGACGGTTTTAATGCAAACGACTTTTCCAATGCATGTCCAAAACTTTTTGACGCCTGTGAATTTTCTCTGGAGTTTTGTGAATTTATACCCCGGCGGCAAAAAGCGTGGAAATTCGCTGCAAATTAGCGCCTGCCGAATCACTAATGTTTAGTAGAAAATCATGTAAAGCCAATAGACTGGTTTTACTTCCAATAAGGATTAATTATATCTTAGTTGGGATCAAGTACAAGTGACTGTTTTATTATTACAGAGATAAAGGAAATCAGTTTAAAAATTTGGATTATTTGGATAAAATTGAGTCTACGGGAGACGGCCTTTCCGTAATTTAGAGGTTTCTGGATAACGGGTTTCCGGATAGTGAATCCTGTACCTGTAATAAATAAGTTCCAATCGTGGATTCTAGTTTAGTTTGACTTTTTTTTTATCAAAATTCGGATATTGATAAATAAGGCCCATAATGAATGTTATAGAGACGGAAAACTCTACAGATGATCCATAAAACATGAAACCACCATTTCCTAAAAAACATCTCTCTACAAAAAATTCCTTCCCCTTTATTAGCAGCACATCGCTCAAACACACGTTCCTCTCCATCCACCAAAGTCTTCAGGGCAGGAGAGAAGGGAACGCAACTCATAAGGGATAATTCCTCTTCCCCTGTCTTTGTGTTCTCCGTCTCGGTGGGAATAAATGAGAAGGAGATCTCTCTGAAGGAAGCGGAAAGTGAGATTAACGTTTCATCTGCCTCCCCACAAGGACTCGAAAAATCCAGCTGAATAGGAATAAATTAAAGGCAAATTACCCCTCGTTCCATCTGAACCTATTTCCTTGGCTTGGAAAACACACCTAGGCTTATGATCCCTTCTATTGAAGTATATGCTGATGCACCAATTCTTTATAATAACAACAATGTCACATTTCATGCGGAGAGAATAGAATCCATATTCTGCTCACTCCCGGCCTTATTTACAATGTACTGCATGGATTCCATCATGATGTAATAGTTATAGTTCTGTTTATGATGCAGCAAGCGCATTTAAACAAAACAGCCCCGTGCATTCTGTACAGCTGGGCAACATGGGAGCGCAATAAATGTTAATTCAGTGTTGGAAATGCTTATCTTCCACAGATATCTCTTACTCCATTTATAGACTGTTCTAGTACCTGTCACGCCGGGAATTGTTGGTTCATATTAAGCAATTATCCGTTGGAAATATTTGCCGACGTTTTGGTCGCACAATCAAGTCTCTGTGGAATGGCTGCAAATCACCGATATGTGCAAATAATGCGGGTGAAATATCTCTCAGCTACAGAATAGCTTCGCCTGGTTGTCTCTAAACGATAACGCTGCTGTTTAACAACATGAAATGTTATACGGCTGATTTACAGCCCGTCGTCAGGGCATTAGCGTGAGTGGAATCCCGGTTCTGTTTATTGTCGTCATGAAATCCGAAATAGTCATTTTTATATCTTGGAGAGAAGTGCGATGGAAAGTGCAGCAATTCAAAAAGATTCCTGTTCCAGGTCTACGGGACGACAAGAAGCATTTGCCCGGAGTCACCAGCCTTGACCAGAGACCTTTTCTTTATCTAAGGGGCCTAACATTTAGTCTAGGACGTAGGTGTTTCAGTTTGAACAGGCAGCGTTTGTAGGCTACTGCTAGTTTAACTTAGCAACCAGGCAGCTCTTTCAATGAGAGAGTGGAAGATGAATAAGTAACGCTAAGCAATAATAACAATTCAATTGTGGCCTCACAGGGCAATCGTTTGGGGCTGCCGGGGTCAACACCTACTTTGAGGCCACTGAGAGCTTCATCCAAGGGGTTGGTGAGCAACTTTTTGCTCGTGGGCTACTGGTTGGGGATCACTGCTTTAGATTGTGCATAAGGGTGGAAGTAGTTCCAATGAATAGCAGCATTCAAACAGACTAAACTGGAACAGAATCATAAATTAGCACCAACAAGCAAAAGAATCAGATATGTGATCTAAAGAACCAGGCAAGTGGAATACATAGGAGGGAAAAGGGAAGTGGAGCAATAATTGAAGTCAGGAACGAGAACCAGGACTAGGAAAAGGTTCAAAACTCCAACATGTGAACAGCTCCAGCTCATAGAAATACTGTAAATGGCATGTCTCTCATTCATAGAACGTAATTCTCCTACCGCACACCTGTAGTTCACCACTCCTGCAAGCTGGTGGTGCGTTCCTTCCGTTGACCTGGCTGGGTCCCTTAGCAACCAATGTGTAAAAGAAAACGGATCCGCACACACACCGATTAGTGCAGTCGGGGATTATCCCCTTTTATTCAGCCACCAAACATCAACGTTTCGGGGGGGAACACCCACCAACACCCACCCTTCATCAGGATCCTGATGAGGGGAACACCCACCCTTCATCAGGATCCTGATGAAGGGTGGGTGTTCCCCCCGAAACGTTGATGTTTGGTGGCTGAATAAAAGGGGATAATCCCCGACTGCACTAATCGGTGTGTGTGCGGATCCGTTTTCTTTTACACATTGGTCTCATTCATAGAAAGCATTGTCTAGAATTTCTGATATTTTTTTTCATTGAGTCACATTTCTTGCTTGGGATATGATGACACCAAACTACTATGCTCTATGCCTGGATTCCACCATGAGAGTCATTTCTCCATGAGCTTTTGAGTGGTGGGTTTCAAAAGGTAGGCAGACCACAGACTGTAGAAACAAAGGTTATCTTCTGTAATGTACGTTCCCTAATTAATCGGGATACTTGAGGAAAACAAGTATATGAAACTGAAGAGTGCAAGTGAAGGGACTATAACAAATGGAGTAATAACACAGAGGGAAGGCCAGGACGTGGGCTGCATGAGCTCTGGGTGCTCGGCATACTTTCCTCAGGTCTCTTGACATTGAAGGATTTAATAATGCAGAATTGAGCTAGTTAGAGCCAATCCAGTCTGTATCATAAAGTACATTAAATTACTTCTCTGCGGAAAGTGGGCCAGGTTTTGCATTTCTGCCACATTAAATTACAACGGGAGTTGTTTTTTTGGAATGCTTCTGCTCTTTGATACATTACACCAGAGAAACGCATTGTCTTGACCCATATAAACGTTTTTCATAAAATAATCCGAAATGATTAATAGGATTGTATTTATGAAGCACACAAGCCTGAGTTTTATCATGAGTTTATCAGCTTAATTCTGTTGGATATTCCATGAGGTGTAGGGAGAAAAACCTGTTCATGGGGCTTAGTGATATCTACCTTTGGCTCTGAGACCCACCTACTAGGTTTGCCACCTTTGACTTCTGCAAAAACCAGACAAAAGGGCGGTATGATGGTATTGGGGTGGGACAGTGGCATATGAAAGTAGGGTTATGGGATTTGGGGGCATATTTGTGTTTCATGTGGGCGTGGCTTTGACATCAGAGGTGGTTATTGGCCAGATTATTGTTTGGGTTTCACAAGGCTGAAACCCAAACAGGCAGTTGTGACATGAACACCCCTAAGAAAAACTGAACTATAGGCAACCCTACCACCTACCCAGTCAGAAGATGTTAACCAAAGCTGGAGACCATTAAATAAACGTTATTTTTTTGTAACATCTAAATAACTGGAAAACAGCCAGAACTTCTAGTCGCATACAATAAATTTCTAGATTTAATACTGACCCGGTGAGGTGATAGTCACACCATATTTTTATATAAGATGTGCACATTGCCGGCAACAGATGAATATTTTCCGATGTATTAAGGATCACATCTCGAGACTTGTTTGAGCAGCAATATTTATTCTGTTGTTTGGCATCTGAAGCCTTGGGAGTTTCAAGTGTAGGGTTTCATTTTTAGACTTGGGCTTTTAGCACGTTGTTATTCCATCCTAGTAAATTCATGTCAGCATAAGCCAGATTGACAACACAGCAAGGTGTCTGTTGACCAATTATTTCAGCGGGCTTCTTGCTAGGGGAAGAAGGCAATTGTCTGTAGTTACAGATGGCAGGGAGAAAATGATTCCATGGATTGTTTCACCGCCGGGGCATCTGTTCTCCATAATGCGTCTAACTGCTTAAGGCGTTTTGCAGAAGGGATTTGAGAACACCAAAGGAGAGACCTTCTACTGTACCAGCAGATAATAATCTATTCTGTTCTGTCTGCTTGCTTGCTATCTCACAGTCCACTTGATGTACTTGTCATCCCTGAGTCAAGCTTAAACCCGTCCTTCCCATTCACTTTTTTTTGTTTCAAGAAGTCTCATTCACTCTGCGTTCACCACTCTTTCTCATAAATTCAGAAATATAACCTAGCGGCATAGGATTCAAATAACATCAAGTTAGAAGTTTGCTACTTCTATCCAGTGAGCTTCCGTAAACTGCCTTTCAACCACCATATGCCTTTCAACCACCATCTGCATGCTCGCCACACATCACCCATGTGCCACTTCTTCTCTACTTTCAAGAACTTAAGGTGACATACATTGGCCAATAAAATCAACAGACAAGCCATATATGAGACCCTCCAAGGTGTGTCTCCAGCCAATATCTATCCGAAAATTGGGTAGGTTTAAAAATTATAATGGGGCGAGGAACACTCCGGCTCTTTGTAACTGTCCTCACCTCAATGGCCAACTTGTTGGGTCAAACGATTGGGTCAGCCCAATGTTGCCTACCTCAAGGTGGGCATATTGATAAAATGTATGGCCGGCCATCTTTAGAGTAAGCCAGACAGACAGGAGCAGATTGTATATTGTGGTTATTTTTTTGGGGGAATGACGTTCCACCTTCCCCTAAAGTTGCACCCCTGACAGGTTACTCTTCTGCTTACCCCTAATTCCAGCCATAGTGAAGAAATGAGAAAAAAAGGGAGGTTTAATGTGAAAGGCTTATTTACAGTTAGTTCCTAGAGAGGTCGGTGTGTCATTGAGCTGAAGAAAGAGAGAGATATGAGGGCAAAGCTAAGGCCAAGCTAACATAAAAGATCATTTGAAATCAGGACACTTACCCTGAGATAAAAAACACTGGTATTCTGCAGAATAGAAATACAATATACAAGATTAGAATCCCTTTCTAGTTTCAATGCATTGCCGTATGTATAAGTCAGTACTTGTTTTTCTGTCTTATTTGTTTTTCTGTTGCAAAAAAGGGTCTGTTGTTTCCATAAGGCATATTTCTATATTCTTCTCCTTTTTCCCCCCCACGTGTGCGAATAATCCCGCAGTTGTGTTGATAACGTCACAAACAAACATTTCTGGTGTATGAAAAACAGCTGGTAAGTTACGCGAACGCTGCTAAGTGTTGTTTGTTTCAATTTCCACGCCGCCTTTCCGCATATTGCTTTTAATTTGTAGGTTTCATAATTGGTACCATTTGAGCACGTCGGAGGCACAAGCTGGTTTTGTTCTGCTATTCAGATTTTCATCTCTTTAAAGAAAATAGGTTTTCAGTTGAGCCTCTCTGTTTGTGGTCAGGCAATACAAAATCAGGATAGTTTGATGGAACATACACTTGTAATATACAGGTAATGACCTGAAGCAATGGCTGCTTCTCCAATACCTTAGCCTTGACCTCCAGTAGTACTCACTGAATGATTTCATATTATTATACCTTCCCCAACCCTGATTCACATTGGCCACATTCATAACTTACCTGGAATCCCACACACTTTTTTGGTAGGTCCTGTTATTATTTTAGGTTCTGCCAAATTATATCATGCCTCTGTAGTTAGCTGAGGTGTCAAGATGTGGACTGTCGTGACATAATTCTGCTATTTCTACAAAAACGCTCTCTACTGTGGAAGTGTGAGGGGTCTGGACAGATTAAACATTTTGGGGCTTCTCCACCATTTCCATCAGTTGTCATGTCATGATCAAGCTGAGTGCTGGATCCACGAGGCTGGGTAACTGATACAGTAAATGAGGCCATGAGCAGTCTGCAGAAGAGGAAGACAGAACCTGCTCATGGTGACGAATCGGGTCTTGAAGACAAGCCAGAGGTCAGGGCAAGCAGCAAACTAGTCAGAGTCTGATAAACCGAACGGAGGTCGGCAGCAGTAGAAAATCTACAGCAAACAAAAGAATTGGACAGTAGTCCTAAACCGACTCTGGAGAACCTTCACCGGACCCTAACCTGCTGCATGCTCCTATTTATATACCTGCCCCACTATGATTTCATGGAAGGGGGCAGGCACACCAGCATAAGTATATAAAAGAGGCTCATCTGGGCAGAAGTGGGGCATTAGACGTTCAGCCCACCCCCTGCCCACAGCCCTCAAACTTTGTGCAGAAGTCCTGTGGGCTTCAGGTCAGCCTGCACATATGTACTGGACAAGTTCTAAGGAACCAGTTAGAGAATCAATCAGTTTGAGGATGGCTTATCCAAGGTAAGGGTCCTCCAGATATCTATTGAGCAGGTTTATAAATACCAGAGGCCCATTGATGAAGTACTGCATGCTCCCAGTAGGCCTGCATAGACCCCTGTTATGGGCCAATCATTCATCACAGGGTAAAAAAAACCTATACGATCTACTAGTGCATTCCCAGCTTAATGGGTGTTCCATGCAGTAGACATTGGAAACCCCAACTACCCAGTGCTGAAGTTGTTCCCACCAATTTGTATTAGTTTTGTTGCGCTAGATTGATGTTTATTTAACCATGTTTTGATCACTTATTAAATGTGATCCCGTAAGATTTAAAATGCACCAAAATCCGTTCATTGAGCAAAATAAAAAGTCAGACTTGTTAGTCAGTTTCTCATTCTTTAGGGATCATTCAGCTCTGAACCCGCCATGTTTGTGTTAAGTTTTGTGTGTAGGTTATGGTACAGGGTGGTCATTCATTTGCTTGTTCCATTGTCCATTGTCATCTGTCCACGGTATATAAATGCTTAACTTGTTTGGATGGGGAGAATCCACAGCAGCCGAATAAAACACTTCCGCTCGAGATGCACAAACCGTACAGATTTTTAACAGCTCGGAGCAAACGCCTCACTGAGCATTTGTGCTGAAAACTTACAATCTGCCAGAAATATCTTTATGTAAGAACTTGTAATGGAGATGGGGTTATGCCACGCTTAAATATTTCATCATTCTTTGTGCTGTTTTTGTCAGCTTTTCAGGAAGACAAAAGAATGCTGCTGGTTCTGTGGAATTTTAACAGATTTATCTTTCCCTTTGAAAGTCCATGTTTTTTACAGCCATTGTTTCCCAGCTCATTAAAAAAGTCTTGTGTGTCGATGTCTTGTTTATTTAATGATACTTGGTTTGGCTAAGCCTTTCTTAGCTAGAGTAGTAGTATTGTGCACCATGAGATCAAAACGGGCCAAACTACCATTGGCTCTTGTTGGATCTCTCAAATGTAATCTGTTGCTTCCCCATGTTGGAAGGTGCATGGTGCACCAGCAGATGAAGAAGGAGCCCCAGTTCTCCACTTATTGTTGGATCAATGGAAAGGTGGCCATGCCCAATAAATTGTCATTTATACAGTAGTGATCCATTCTGCCTCTGGTTGGTTGATGGGAAACCACGGAAGATCAACCATTGAATGGCCATCTTTATCAATACTAGAATTTGAGGATACATTATGAGCCCCATTGATTATGTCAGAGATAAGAAACTTATTCAATTTTTCAACATTCTCTATTCTCTCTATTTGCCAAAAACTTTTAAAATCAAAAACATAAATAACCTTTGTTCCCCCGGCTCAGACCTGCTGAAGCCTCATTATTTCCTATGGGAGGATGAAGAAAGTGAGAGGAGACATCACTGATATTTTATTTCCAGGACCATGTAGAGGGACAGAGAGATTTTTTTAGCCACATTCTGCCTCTCCTTTATCATGAACAGCTCTTCTCTTGTTCTGCCTTGGAAATTGGCTGCGCTCCGGGATTGTTTGGAACTCATTAATTCTCCTTTCACTGACTGCAGATACCATGGGGTGGGTGTGAATGTAAGAAATGAACCCTGATGCGTTTCCTCCTTTTAATTAAAAAAAGAAACTTGAGTGTTTTAGAAATCACTGTAGCTAACTTTTCTTATCAAACAACCGGCATATTTAGGCCATGTCAGTCACAATTAAAAGCACCCATGATCCACTCCAAGCTCAGCCAGCTTCCAGAAATGCCCCAGGTCTTTTCAGATCTTCAAATAAGAACCGTCCTACCCCAATAAGGATGTATGATTAAAAGAAATAGCAGAACATTGTTTATTATAAAATGTATTTAAAGGGATCATCTCTAACATAGTTGTACCATATCATGCCAGAGAACCAGGGCCACCATCAGGGGGGCACTGGGGGGACAATCGTACTGGGCTCGGAGGCTTTTAAGTGTTATGAGGGGCCTGGCAATACTGGCTTTTTAGATTAGCCGGATCCCCCTTTAGTCGCTGATGTAGGAGCCGAACTGCTGAAGTAGGAGCCGAACCTCCGAAGTAGGAGCCGAACCTCCGAAGTAGGAGCCAAACAGCTGAATTAGCAGCCAAACAGCTGAAGAAGGAGCCAAACAGCCGA
Source organism: Xenopus laevis (assembly GCF_017654675.1). Classification (NCBI taxonomy): domain Eukaryota; kingdom Metazoa; phylum Chordata; class Amphibia; order Anura; family Pipidae; genus Xenopus; species Xenopus laevis. Next base: position 4,846,143 of record NC_054385.1, read on the forward strand.
AGTAGGAGCCGAAGTCTTCGAAACAGGAGCCAAAGTCGTTGCAGCAGGAGCGAAACAGCAGAAGGAGAAGCCAAAGTCAACAAAAGGAGTGGAAGCCAATGAGGGATCTAACGTGGATAAGAAAAATTTAAAGTTAAGTTCCACTAAACAACAATGGTCTTTTTTTTTCTTAATGGGGGACCCTGGCCATCAATGTTTTTTTATCTTTATGGGGGGACCTTGGCCATCAATGTGTTTTTTTTTACTTTTCATGGGGGAGCCTGGTCATCAATTTTTTTTAACTGGTGGGGGAAGCCTTGGTTACCAATTATTTTTTGTACGGTGCCCCGCAAATTCTGATGTTGAGCACCAATGGGTTTTTTCTACTTGTGGGTGGACCCTTGGTTACCAATTATTTTTTGTATGGTGCCCCACAAAGTCTGATGTTGGTCCTGCAGAGAAGTGGTTCCCATTTGCTCTCAAGCACACAGAGAGACCCTTAGCTGGACATTCTGGTAGGGATCTGTGTAAGTAGGTAATGCATTTGTCTTTGCTGCAAGGCTGGCCAGAGACGGATAATTTTACTAGGAAGTTGATAACCGAACTAATAAATAAAGGAAAGAGCTGGTGGACCAAGTGATGCAGGGGTCTAGTTGGGTTTAGTTGGTGGTATGATTATGCATCTGAAGTGGTGTCTCTATGACATACCGTAACACGTGACTGTCCTGTCTTTGTGCAGTACACAGTTATTCCATGACCAGGGCCAGGCCAGAACTAGATTAGGCAGAAGAGGCATATGCTTAGGGTGCAAAGATGCAGGGGAGCTAACACTTTAGGCACGTACCGCTTTGACCCTCAAACTTATTGTTCCTACTAATGCTAGGCTTTACCGGTTTTGTTTGTATAGAAGGTGCTGGCATAGAATATAAGAACAATGGAGACTTGGGCAAAGCTGTAACTGCAAGGCAAGAAGTGAGGGGAAGAAAACAAAATAATGCCTTAAATGCATCAATCTTTTAATATCTCCATTAGACAAATTGAAAGGAAATGAAGGCATAGGGTCCCTTTAATCCATTTTTACCTGGCAGAGACAGAAGCTTCCGGTGTGCCAATCTTTTTATTGCAGCCTTTTTTATTGCCCAGTTTCGGCTCCATTAACCAAGTGAAACAATGTCGCTCAGGTTGATCAATTGTCACAACCCAGGCCGTGACATTATTTCCCAGCTTCCTATAAGAAGCCATTGCTTATGACAGGCAGATTGCACTCGTCCCACTTTGCACATAAAAAGGATTGAGCTGTATTTTTTTAACTGAGTAACATAGAACATTTGCTGACAGAAAGATATATGAAAAAGGGATTAAAGGGAATGTCGAGGCCGCCTTGAGTATTGGTTACCTGTCATGGCTGAACAGATTGGTTTAAGGGCTGGAGACGAGACGTCAAATAGCAATGGTGGAATAAAGTGATAGAGCTGCTGGTCGAACTCCATTTTAGTGATCCCATCGTCGCATGCTCTAAAGTAATGTGTTTGGGTGTCCATAAAATGCTGGCCATAATAATAGAGATATCAGTAATAGTCCAATAGGCGCTTTGCCCAGTAGAGCTTACTGTCCAGTTCAGTGTTAAAAAGGGGCAAGGGGCATAAACATGGATCCACAGTACCAGACTGGGCATAGCAAAGGATCTTCTAGTTGGCCACAGTCAGGGGTCCTAGCAGATTGCAAATAAGACTTGCAAATGTGGGTATGGGTGCAAGGTGGTGGGTCAGTGGGTCATGGGTCGTATGTTGACGTCATTTACAGTGTGTGATGACATCACTTCCAGTTTGAGACAGAGTCACTTCCAGTTTCATGGTGGCAAGCAACTTGTGGATAGGGCAGTTGTAGGGTCCAAAGAGGATTCAAAAATTGGACCCATACAGGCCTCTATGCCATGTTTATCCTCCCCTGTCTTTTTTTGGCTATGATTTGGGTTCCACAGGAAATCTGTAAATAAAATCAGGGAACAATTGCAGTTTTGAAATAATATTTTTTTTAAAACCATTTCATTTGTGTGTTCCAAGAGGGGTTTAACCTTAGAGTGAGAGCCGGAGTGTTAGAGCTGTTTCTGCCTCGATGTTGGACGTTTTGAACCGCAGCTAAGTACTTTTTATTTCTTTACCATGGGAATAGCTGCCTGAAGCGTGTGAATACTTTGTTTCACCCCTTTTTAATGCATTGTCCTCATTTCGGCTTATCCTTATGGGACGAGTTATAGCCTCACCACTGGGCCGAAATGAAGGCAAAGCGCTGCTTAAATGTTAGGGAGTGTATTGTAGTGTGAGACGTTTACCACATTATTTTCACATTAAACGACTAATGCACAAGTGTACGGCTTCTAATGCTTCCAACAAACTGCGGTCTCGTTGACATCAATTCAATACATTAGTGTTTGGCCTTACAAAGACCTAATGGAAGAGGCTGCTATGTGGTTTGGTGTTCTTAATAGTAATACATGGGTCAGCCAGTGGGTTGGGCGGATTTACCCAACTCGATAGGTCACAGCTGATGGGCCCATTTCTGCCAAGAGTCCTTTCTGCCAATCACTGTTGGACTGGTGTGTCTGGGGCCACCATGTGTAAGGTCCACTCCCTGTTGTTAACTCCTACCCCATGCTCTTTGCTAACTTCCACCCTACCAGGTATCTTGTATCTAGTGTTGCCACTTTTGTGCAACATATTTCCAGCTTGGTTTGATGGAGCAGGTGGGGGGCACAGAAGGAGGCAGGGCAATAATGACAAAAAGGGGCAAGATTATGAAAAAAAGGGGCAGGATAGTGACGTAGATGGGTGTCAGATTTGGGCAATTCATGCAGAAATAAGGTGAGTTGGGGGGAGAGAGGGGCAGGAGAGGAGAGAGCCAGCCTAAAACCAGAAATTGGGGACAGGCCAGGGGCAGTACATTGGGTAATAACAAATTTGCTGATAAATTTTTATATTTTTATATTTTATATTAAAATTGGCTGTTAGTTTACCGGCTAGGCTGGTGAAATTCCAGCCCGGTGGCAACCCTACTTGTACCTCTTCCCCAAAACTTGCAGCCACTCCAGAATAATCAAGGATGGATCTTTATAGGTCCCTGGTGAGGCCTCATCTGGAGTATGGGGGCAGTTTTGGACTCCAGTCCTTAAGAGGGATATAAATGAGCTGGAGAGAGTGCAGAGACTAAGTGCAACTAAATTGGTTAGAGGGATGGAAGACTTAAATTATGAGGGGAGACTGACAAGGTTGGGGTTGTTTTCTCTGGAAAAAAGCGCTTGCGAGGGGACATGATTACACTTTACAAGTACATTAGAGGACATTATAGACAAATGGCAGGGGACCTTTTTACCCATAAAGAGGATCACGTACCAGAGGCCTCCCCTTCAGACTAGAAGAAAAGAACTTTCATTTGAAGCAACGTAGGGGGTTCATCACAGTCAGGACAGTGAGGTTGTGGAATGCACTGCCGGGTGATGTTGTGATGCTGATTCAGTAAATGCCTTTAAGAATGGCTTGGATGATTTTTTGGACAGACATAATATCAAAGGCTATTGTGATACTAAACTCTATAGTTAGTATAGGTATGGGTATATAGAATTTAATTAAATGTAGGGAGGGGCGTGTGTATGCATGTTGGGTTTTCATTTGGAGGGGTTGAACTTGATGGACTTTGTCTTTTTTCAACCCAATTTAATTTAACTTAATTTAATTAACTATGTAAGGATGGGGCCCAGTCCAACCCTGCTACCAACACTGTCACTGCCCCTGCAATGCCACCAAGAAGTCAGATTGACAAACAGGCTAACGACTACATTTTAAATATCCAAGGCTATATTGATCTTAAGACGTACAGTTAGTTTAGTAAAGGTACTGGTATTGGCTCAAGAAAGTTTTGAAAGAAAATATAATTCTAAGTCATTCCCAGGATACATTAATTTAAAATTTGTCTTGGTTTTGCCTTGACCACCTGTTCATTTGGTCACAATCTTGAAACAATGTAACAGAATTTCCTCGTCCTCTTTGCCTTTTAATTGGATGGGATCTGTTACATCATAGATAATACAATTGAAACTACATTTATAAATATCTTTTAAACCCTTGAAAATGTTTAATGAATGGATATTGGGAAGTTACTTAGCACTATATTTTCTTTCCTTGGGCAAAAAAACTGTTTTTGGGGGGGGGAGTTCTCCTTTAAGGCAACGGTGGCATGTTGAGAGCGTTCATTATGTAGTAAGGGCTCAGTGTCGAGAGTTTCACAAACTGGATAAATAAATGCGGCGCCTATTAATAATGTCGTTGCCTGTAAAGTCTTATTTTGTACAGGCAGTTCAGTAGCTGTGAAATTATAGCAAGCTGCAGGTAATGAGCTTTGTATGCTGGTGAGCAAAATAATCCTACATTTGCTCTATGGCCTGAGGCTTTATTATTTGTTGTGCCGTTCCCCCACCCTGTCGGCATTAGAGACTGCAGTGCTTCAGATAGCTGCACCGTGGTGTTGGGATCCTGTTATACCCTAGTGCTTCGCTCTTATCTCAGGCATGTTAGTAACGACATTTGAGAGGAGCAGAGAATGGGCCTTTTATTCTGCATTTATTGTAGGTATTGTTAAGGGTTTGTGCTGCTCTGATAAACCACAGTGGAGCAATAATAGATTGAAGTGTCTTTATCATTGGAAAAGGCCTGCCATTCAGACAATGTCCTTTATAATGATAATGTGTCTGTAAAACGGGTGCTCCTTACAGCAAGTGCTGCCTCGTCCAATGTAACCCCAAACAGGCATTAATTGTTGGAGATCACAAACCTGATCATGTCCTTATACCTTTCCTCTCTGTAACTGAGAAGAGTCCCGGTGCCAGATCCATCGACATTTGCAAGAGACTTGTTTAAAGGCAAGAAACCTTGTAATCCCTATCTCCCATTGTCATTGAACGTTGGCTAATGGCCATGTACACCCCTGTCAATATAATGTAGCCTGAGTCCATTTATATAGATATAGTGATAGGGATCCTGGAAACAGCTCCACCTCCCTGTGAGGCAGAAAACTGCAGACAATGTAAAAGGGGGAGCCTCTTGCTCTACGTTTCAATCCCAAATGTACCTTTATATTGTGGTTGCCATCTAAATGATTGTGGAATATCTACAGTATATAGGACACTGCATGCCTTCCAAATGCCTACACGATGAAAACGTAGCCTCCTATTATGTTATGTAATCTTTGGAACTCAGAAGAAGGAGTTTTTGTCTAACCAGCAGGCATACAGTACCATAAAGGAGGCCGTAAACGGGCAGATTTAAAGGGATACACTTTTTTTTAAAAAAAGCATCAGTTTATAGAGCTGTTTCAGCAGAATTCTGCATTGAAATCCATTTTTTAAACAGGTTTTTACATTTTTTTAAATTTTGAAATTTGTCATAGGGCTGGACATGATGTCCATTTCTCAGGTGCCCCCAGTCATGTGACTTGTGCTCTGATAAACATCAGTCGCTCTTTACTGCTACACTCCAAGTTGTGATATCACCCTCCTTCCTCCCCCAGCAGCCTATCAGCAGCCTATCAGCAGCCTATCAGCAGCCTATCAACAGACAAAGGACTGCTAACCAGATAGCAGCTTCCTGACACCTCTGCTGAAGGATTGGTTTCCATTGCTAAACAAAAAACCCTGCTTTTACCTGTTTGGGTACTATTCTTTTGTCTGCCACACTATGGAGCACAACTTGAGTCGTATTGAAGTAGCCTTCTATTATGTTATGTAATATCCGGAAGATGGAGTTGCTGTCTAACCAGCATGCATACATTACCATAAAGGTGGCCATAAATGGGCAGATCTAGATTTTATCCTTAAATTGAGGAAATGAGCTGCAGGTTCTTGAAGGATTACCTGGCTGGTATTTTATTTCCCAGTTTTAAAATCTGTTATTTGGGGAGCAAAATATTTTCCATGCATCTCAATTTATTAACACAAGAAAATGTGTGCATTTTCTTTACATCAAAGCCCTACTTTTTGCATGTTACATTAGAACAAGTCCCCTCTCTATTTTTTTTATAAGCCTTCAGCACTACTTGTTACCATGGAAACCTGGTTTCTTTCCCCCAAAGTAAATTAAAATCTCTGCCGAGTAGTAAACTGATTTATTGAGCACTTAAAAAGTAGCAAAGCCTGGAAAAACCATTGAAGCCTTGTCACAAGATACATTTCTTAGATTATACTTCTATCGGATCTGATGAGCAAGAGTTGCCAAGCTCTGATTTCTTACGCCGTTTGGCTGGACCTCGGGGAAGGAGACGTGTTCCTCAAGGATTGACTACAAATCTGCACTTCTCATACAGTTCCGATTCATGAAAAGACTTACTTAAAAGTAGGTGGGGGTTATGGTGGATTGAATCGGGTACTGGAAGAACTGTGAATGGTTTGAGAGTGACCTAAACACTTTGTGATTGTTAGAAAGTATTCGTCAAGACTCCACTTCTATTTTCTTCTTCTGCTAGGTCTTCTTCCTCCATTGTTACTCCCTTGACCTCCACTGTTACTCTCTTGAGCAGAGCCACCAAAACAAACCCCCTGGACCAGTCTGCCCTAAGCTAGGACTGAATAATTGAATAGAGGCGACAATTGAAGACAAATTGGAAATGTTGCAACATTACTTCAATGTAATCTCATTATATTACTCAAATCCTTTCTTGCCCTGAAACCAAGTGTCATTGTCTCTTTGATTTATGATAGCGCTTAACTGTAATCCAGCCATTTCAGGAACATTCAAACCCTTCAGATTAATTGCGAACAATTGTACAGTCTATTGCTTAAAATGACATTCCATCAGAGAACATTCAGCTCTCATGGACGCCAATAGAAATTAATAGGAGACTCTAAAGTTAAGTACATTGATGTGACAAAACAATTGAAATTTGGACATGTATCAAGATGTAATTGTCTCTAGTACAACCCCATATTTGAAGAAGAAATGATTGTGATGTTTTTCTTTTCAGCATTAGTTACTTTTTCTCATGTACCATCTTGTTGCTTGCATCAGTATCAACCAGAACACACATGAAATTGACAGTACTGGGCCCAATGAGCACCCAAAAAGCTCAGTTATTACAATGTTGTGCCCCAAGTCCACACCAAGGGATGTACAAGATAATGGTATTGGGGCGGAAAAGCAAGGTAGAGGTGTTCTTACACTAAGTTCTTTTCTTTAATAGGTCTCCTACTCTCTGTAGATTTTAGAGAAAATCAAATTATATTCTACTTCTTATAACTTGTGTGTTTGGATCATTTATTTTAACAAAAATCTGTTCCATCTGTTGAACAGGTGCAGAGTTTTCTTGCCCACTCATGGTGTAAACAAACTGATTCTGAGTCACCTTTCTTCATCAGGAACTTTGTTGTTTGTAAAGAGTATGCCGAGATTTTAGTAACCTTTCTGTCTGGGGAGCTGTAAGGATTATAAGGCACTGTTTTGAGGGTGGTGAGTCCAGTTTGGGGAAAAGGTGGCAAGCAAGCCATGAGGCTGAAAATCAGGAAAAACAGGATGACACGGGAGAGAGTGGGCAAAGCAGCAAGACAGACTGGAGCTGGATGGAGAAACAAGATAGATTGAAGCGGGGATGAATGGTGGAGAAGCTAGACAGACTAAAGCAGGACAGACTGAGGCAGAAGAGAGTGGGCAAAGCAGCAGGACAGACTGGAGTGGGGTGGAGAAGCAGGACAGAGTGTAGAGGAATGGATGGTGAAGTAGCTAGGCAGACTGAAGTGGGGCAGAGCAGGAAAAGAAGCAGGACAGACTAAGATAGAGTGGAGAAGTAGGAGAGACTTAAGTGGGACAGAGTTGGCCAAGAAGCAGGACAGACTGAATCAGGCAGAGCAAGAGAAAGAAGCACAATTGAGCAGGCAGCAAAGCAGGGCAAACTGGAGTAGAATTTGGCAGGTGGAGAAGCGGGGAAAAAAACTGGAATCGGGCATAACTTGGAGAACCAAGACCAAGTCAGGACAGAAACAGGACCAAAGGAAGACTGAGGCAGGACCAGACAGGACTGAGGTGGGGCAATAAGGAGCAAGATATAGGGAGGGGCAAGCCCAAGGCTCAAGCTATAAGCACACTAATGCCCAGGCAAGCAAACAATGTAAGGGAATTGCCTGAATTGGTTGTAACCTGCTCCAATTGGGTGGCCTCAAATTAATCTGCTGGGTTTAATGAATAGGGCAGGTATAATAATCAGATTCACCAAGAACCTGCTGGCTGCCCTCCTTGCTGAGCGCTTTTAGGCAAACCCCAGCAGAGCCTTACAATAGCTGCTTTAGGAATGTATGTAAAGTGAATGATGTGGAGTGTGCATTGACAATATTCTCCTTGGTTCTAATGAATTACATTGAATTATATGCAAGTTGATTTTGACTCCAGGGAGCATTTCCAGGGTTCACGAGTTGTACCGACAGAAGGAACTGACTTCCACAAACTGACTTGGAAACGAATGCTGTGGAAGTGATGGTATTAGGACGCACATACTCCTTGCTCGACATACTGTATGCCAACAGGGAAGCTAATTTTCCTCCAGATTGGTGCACTGTCTGCAGCTTAGCCTATGCCTGCAATTACACTGGAATTCTAGGGGGAAATATTGCATTAAAAAAAAAAAAGAGGATGTTTGCTGATGAAGCTCCATTCCAGTTCACACTGACGCCTGTTTAATCCACACCATGCAAACCACTAAAACGATATTGTCAGCCGTCATGCATAAATTCTGCCTTCTATCAATAACGCTATAATAGATTCCAGGGCACCTATAACTTGATCTATAGTCTGCTGCTCGGCTGTATACATATTTATCACTTCATTTAAACTTGAAACACGACTTTTGATGTGTTTTATTTGCTTCTGGATTTCCCCCGAGGAACACGGTGTAATGAGTTTCTCTCCCTTTGTGCTTTTCTATTATTTGTTATCATTGATAAACTTCAAGGCATGGCAAGGAAAAGACTGCTGCGAGGAGTTGGGCTTGCGTTCGCATTATTGTAGGGAATTATCCACATTGTCTAGTAACAGACAAATAAACAATTGGACCTTTTGAATGATTCGTCATAGTGAGCAAGGAATAATGGCTACTCCATAAACTTGCACTAAATCCCATTGTAATGTATAACAACTACATTGTGGCGCAATGGAGGTCCGAAACTGAGCTCTGTAGTTACCATCTGAAGTCCTGGCATTGGCAACATTATGGAGCAGTCAGTGTCAGAAACTGAACTCTGTAGTTACCATCTGATGCAATGGTCTCAGCTATATTGTGGAACAATGGGGGTCAGAAACTGAGCTCTGTAGTTACCATCTGAAGTCATGGCATTGGCAACATTGTGGAGCAGTCAGTGTCAGAAACTGAACTCTGTAGTTACCATCTGATGCAATGGTCTCAGCTACATTGTGGAACAATGGGGGTCAGAAACTTAGCTCTGTTGTTAACATCTGATGCCATGGTGTTGGCTACATTGTGGAGCAATGGGGGGTCAAAGCTGAACTCTGTAGTTGCCATGTAATGCCATAGTGTTGGCTACATTGTGGAGCAATTGGGGTCAGACATTGAGCTTTGTAGTTACCATCTGAAGGCATGGCATTGGCAACATTTTGGAGCAGTGGGTGTCAGAAACTGAACTCTGTAGTTACCATCTGATGCCATGGTGTTAGCTACATTGTGGAACAATGGGGGTCAGAAACTGAGCTCTGTAGTTACCATCTGATGCCATGGTGTTGACTACATTGTGAAGCAATGGGGGGTCATAGCTGAACTCTGTAGTTGCCATGTAATTGGTGTTGGCTACATTGTGGAGCAATGGGAGTCAGAAACTGAGCTCTGTAGTTACAATCTGATGCCATGGCATTGGCAACATTGTGGAGCAATGGGTGTCAGAAACAGAACTCTGTAGTTGCAATTTGATGCCCTGGTGTTGGCTAAATTGTGGAGCAATGGGGTGAGAATCGAAATTATCTTCTTGCCATCTGATGCCATGGTGTTGGCTACATTCTGCCACACTGGGGGTTGGAAAACAGACCTCTGTAGTTACTGTCTATTGTAATGGTGTTGGCAACAATGTGGAGCCATGGGATTCAGAAACTGACCTCCGTAGTTATCTCTTGCCTTGTTTTTGGCTATATTGTGGATCAATGGGGATCAGAAACTGACGTCTGCAGTTGCCATCTGTTGCCAGTGGTTTGCAAGATCAGGGTGGCTAAAATCATACACCTCTAATGCAGTGGTTGTTGGCCTTATCCAAAGCCATCGTCAAGGTTCAACCTTTGGTCATGGAACCCATCGACTTCTAACAAGTTTAAATATATAAGAAACCACTGGTTATCAGTTATTCTGACATAATTCTAAAAATAATTCTAAAAATAGTTGTCATTTTTGGTATATCTAGGATTGGATAGACACTAAATGGCCTTCATGCTGAGCCCAGCTCCCACCACTTCTCCAGCCATCCTAAGTCATTTTGGGAACCATTGTTCTAATGGCATTCACTTGTTTGCTATCTGGCAGACTCCCATACAGTGAAATGCTCCTAAGGAGGGTATGTCTGATTAGGGTTCCCAGGGCTGGCTGTATAATAAAACCCTGCTCCTGTTCTTCTGCGAGTCACTAGTTACCTTTCTGTTAGTGACCCTGGGAGCGCTACAGTTATTTTAATGCCTTATTTTTATTTAGACTTGTGTGTTACTAAAGTGTATCTCAACAGTCAATAGCACGGATTAAGCCGATGCAGAAAGCCTTTCCCCCCCTCCCTAACAAAACATTTAATATTACTTTCATGGCCTGTGCACACTACAGGGGTTGCTCTGCTCTCCAATCAATCACATCACAAATCCGTTCTAGCAGTGGGTAGCTGCTCGCCGCAGCCCAGGGCAAGGAGATTTCCAACAGGAGATAAAAAAAAACCTCACATACAGCTCTGAAGCATATTGTAAATTATAATAACCTCCGATCTCTGAAGGATGGGAATATAGTGAGTTTGTCATTGTAGGAGATAAATAAGAAAAAAAACCATTGCCCCCTTTTTTCCACAAATTCGCTGTTATATATTTATTGGCTAGGAAAAGCGAGTTAGTTGGCCAAAAAGTGTTTCCATGACAACCATTAGTTCAGTCGGCAGATTCTGTTAGAAACTTTCTGGCTTGTTCCACCTAGAATGGATCTCAGCACAAGTTGCCAAAGGAAGGAGGATTAGATCTGAGCAGCCCTTGGCTTTTCATTGACAAACCCTCCATCTACTGTTCTTCATTCGTAAAACTACAAAGCATTGAGGGCCATAAAGCAGGACAGGACTGCTGCTTCCAATGGGGATCAATGGGGAAAAAAACATATTTTTTATATGCAAAGAAGTCTTTAAGTTTTCAATGTATAAATAGTGATGGGGTCTGTAAGAGCTTCCAACAGGTGGCAGATATAATATATTTAAGTGGCATATGTCGAATACATAGCAGGGAGAATCAGATCAGCTGAGATACCTTCAGTGCTCTAAATATAGTTCCCTTCTCTTATAGAATGATCACAACATGCAGGGCCTTTGAAACCTGGGCTGTAATATTAATTAATATGCATTGTGCCAAACAGCTGTGGCCCTGGAAGCCCTAGAAGGTCACATCCCCGGGAGCAAGGAAAAGATCAGCATAATTTAACAGCAGATAAATACCCGTAGGGTCAGAGATAAGAGAGGTGGGAAGAAGAGTACAATCTATTTTTATGCGCCCACCTCTTCTAAAGTGTCCTATTGTAACCTGCTCACGTCTGCGCTACTGTATAACCTGGTTCAACCGAGGTTTTGAGATATAATCTATCATGTAACGTGTCATTTCAAACTCTGTTGTGCCCTAGTATCAGACATGGGGAAGAAGCACAGATGGAGCCCTGGCTATATTCAATGAGTTGTTTGGTTTTCCTACATTTGATTTGGATGGGTGAACTGATATGATCGTATGAATTCAACATGTTTTGAGTCATTTCTTTAATTTATTTTTTTATTCATTTTAATCAATCTTGGGATTATGTCAGGGCGGTGTCATTTCTGACGTCTGTTTGTGATTGGGTGCCGCGCCATTTGAAGCAGCAACAGCAGGAACCCAGATGAAGGGTGGCAGTAGCTCGTGGGTTCCCATCCGTCAATAGGGATGTAGCGAACGTCGGAAAAAAAGTTCGCGAACATATTCGCGAACTTGCGCAAAAACGCGAGCGGTTCGCGAACGGTTCGCGAACCCCATAGACTTCAATGGGAAGGCGAACTTTAACATCTAAAAAAAAAATTTCTCGCCAGAAAAATGATTTTAAAGTTGTTTAAAGGGTGCAACGACCTGGACAGTGGCATGCCAGAGGGGGATCAAGGGCAAAAATGTATCTGAAAAATCTGCCTGTGTGTGCTTGGAAGAGATAGTGTAGGGGGAGAGCTGTTAGTGATTTCAGGGACAGATGATAGTAAGTTTGCTGGCTAGTAATCTGCTTGATACTGCTCTGTATTGGAGGGACAGAAGTCTGCAGGGATTTGAGGGACATTTTAGCTTAGGTAGCTTTGCTGGCTAGTAATCTACTGTTCTCTTTAAACAACTGCCATACGTTGACCTTGTAGGCATTGTTTGCCCAGTTTTTTTGGACGCAGCCACTGAAGCACAGTTGCCAGAAAAAATATGCCATATAAATGCTGAAAATAGTCATTTTTCGCCATACGTTGACCTTGTAGACATTGTTTGCCCAGTTTTTTTGGTTGCAGCCACTGAAGCACAGTTGCCAGAAAAAATATGCCGTATAAATGCTGAAAATAGTCATTTTTTGCCATACGTTGACCTTGTAGGCATTGTTTGCCCAGTTTTTTTGGTCGCAGCCACTGAAGCACAGTTGCCAGAAAAAATATGCCATATAAATGCTGAAAATAGTCATTTTTTGCCATATACGTTGAGTCAACGTATGGCAAAAAATGACTATTTTCAGCATTTATATGGCATATTTTTTCTGGCCTCTGTGCTTCAGTGGCTGCGGCCAAAAAAACTGGGCAAACAATGCCTACAAGGTCAACGTCGTTGACCTTGTAGGCATTGTTTGCCCAGTTTTTTTGGCCGCAGCCACTGAAGCACAGAGGCCAGAAAAAATATGCCATATAAATGCTGAAAATAGTCATTTTTTTGGTCGCAGCCACTGAAGCACAGTTGCCAGAAAAATTATGCCATATAAATGCTGAAAATATGCATTTTTTTGGTTGCAGCCACTGAAGCACAGAGGCCAGAAAAATTATGCCATATAAATGCTGAAAATATAAATTTTTTGGTTGCAGCCACTGAAGCACAGAGGCCAGAAAAATTATGCCATATAAATGCTGAAAATGTGCATTTTTTTGGTTGCAGCCACTGAAGCACAGAGGCCAGAAAAATTATGCCATATAAATGCAGAAAATATGCATTTTTTTGGACGCAGCCACTGAAGCACAGTTGCCAGAAAAAATATGCCATATAAATGCTGAAAATAGTCATTTTTTGCCATACGTTGACCTTGTAGACATTGTTTGCCCAGTTTTTTTGGTTGCAGCCACTGAAGCACAGAGGCCAGAAAAAATTAAACCAGTAGGGTTTGCACCCTAGTTTGTAACGGTGGCGGAGGGAGGAGGAGGACGCTAAAGGACAGCTGTGTGTGGAGTCATGAGGCTTGAAGAGAAGGACAGCTGCATAGAAGTCAGAACAAGTCTTCCGGCGTGCAGTAACCCTCCGAGATCCACCCCTCATTCATTTTAATAAAGGTCAGCTAATCGACACTTTTGTGACCTAGGCGAGTTCTCTTCTCAGTTACAATCCCTCCTGCTGCACTGAAGGTCCTTTCTGAGAGCACACTTGAGGCTGGGCAAGACAAGAGGTTCATGGCAAATTGTGACAGCTCTGGCCACAGATCAAGCCTGCGCACCCAGTAGTCCAGGGGTTCATCGCTCCTCAGAGTGTCGATATCTGCAGTTAATGCCAGGTAGTCCGCTACCTGCCGGTCGAGGCGTTCTTTGAGGGTGGATCCAGAAGGGTTGTGGCGCTGCCTTGGACAGAAAAACATTTGCATGTCTGACGTTACAGACTGGCCAAAGGGCTTTGTCCTTGCAGGTGTGCTCGTGGCAGGATTACTGGCACCTCTGCCCCTGGAATGTTGATGAGTTCCTGAAGTGACATCACCCTTAAAAGCATTGTACAACATGTTTTGCAGGCTGGTTTGTAAATGCCGCATCTTTTCGGACTTGTGGTATGTTGGTAACATTTCTGACACTTTATGCTTGTACCGAGGGTCTAGTAGCGTTGCGACCCAGTACAGGTCCTTCTCCTTAAGCCTCTTGATACGGGGGTCCTTCAACAGGCATGACAGCATGAAAGACCCCATTCTCACAAGGTTGGATGCAGAGCTATCCATCTCCGCTTCCTCATTATCAAGGACTGCATCATCCACGGTCTCCTCCCCCCAGCCACGTACAAGACCAGGGGTCCCCAAAAGGTCACCACTAGCCCCCTGGGAAGCCTGCTCCTGTTGGTCCTCCTCCTCCTCCTCCACAAAGCCACCTTCCTCCTCTGACTCCACTTCTGGCACCTCTCCCTGCGTTGCAGCAGGTGCCTGGGTTCGTTCTGGTGATTCCGACCAGAAATCGTGCGCTTCCAGCTCCTCGTCACGCTGGTCTACAGCCTCATCTGTCACTCGTCGCACGGCACGCTCCAGGAATAAAGCGAAGGGTATTAGGTCGCTGATGGTGCCTTCGGTGCGACTGACCATATTTGTCACCTCTTCAAAAGGTCGCATGAGCCTGCAGGCATCGCGCATAAGCACCCAGTAACGGGGGAAAAAAATCCCCAGCTGTGCAGATCCAGTCCTACCACCCAGTTCAAAAAGGTACTCGTTGACGGCCCTTTGTTGTTGCAGCAGACGTTCCAACATAAGGAGCGTTGAATTCCAGCGAGTCTGGCTGTCAGAAATCAAACGCCTGACTGGCATGTTGTAGCGCTGCTGAATGTCAGCAAGGCGTGCCATGGCTGTGTAGGAACGTCTGAAATGGGCCGACACCTTTCTGGACTGGGTGAGAACGTCCTGGAATCCTGGGTACTTGGAGACAAAACGTTGGACTATTAAATTTAACACATGTGCCATGCAGGGCACATGTGTTAAATTGCCTAGTCTCAACGCTGCCAACAGATTGCTACCATTGTCACACACCACTTTTCCGATCTGCAGTTGGTGTGGGGTCAGCCACCGATCGGCCTGTGACTGCAGAGATGACAGGAGTACAGATCCGGTATGGTTTTTGCTTTCCAGGCACGTCATCCCCAAGACAGCGTGACAACGGCGTACCTGGCACGTCGAATAGCCTAGGGGGAGCTGGGGGTGCACAGGTGTGGAGGAGGAGAAGGAGGACCCAGCAGCAGAGTAAGAAGAAGAAGAAGACGAGGTAGAGAGCGATGGAGGAGTAGAGGTGGTGGCAGAACCGCGTGCAATCCGTGGCGGTGACACCAACTCCACTGTTGTTGTTGAGCTACCCATTCCCTGCTTCCCAGCCATTACCAAGTTCACCCAGTGGGCAGTGTAGGTGACATACCTGCCCTGACCATGCTTGGAGGACCATGCGTCAGTAGTCATATGGACCTTTGGCCCAACACTAAGTGACAGAGATGCGGTAACTTGGCTCTGCACATGTTGGTACAGGTGTGGTATTCCCTTTTTAGAAAAAAAATTGCGGCTGGGTACCTTCCACTGCGGTGTCCCAATTGCTACAAATTTGCGGAAGGCCTCAGAGTCCACCAGCTGGTATGGTAAAAGCTGGCGGGCTAAGAGTGCAGACAAGCCAGCTGTCAGACGCCGGGCAAGGGGGTGACAGTCAGACATTGGCTTCTTACGCTCAAACATGGCCTTCACAGAAACTTGGCTGGTGGCAGATGACTGGGAATGGGAACAGGTGGTCAAGGTGGAAGGCGGAGTGGAGGGTGGTTCAGACGGGTCAAGGAGAGCAGAGGTAGAGCAGTAAGATGCTGGACCAGAAGGAGTGTGGCTTTTAGTTTGCCTGTTGCCTTTGAGGTGTTGCTCCCAAAGTGCTTTGTGCTTGCCGCTCATGTGCCTTCGCATAGAAGTTGTACCTATGTGGCTGTTGGGCTTACCAAGGCTCAGTTTCTGACTGCACTCATTGCAAATTACAATGCTTTTGTCAGAGGCACACACATTAAAAAAATCCCACACTGCTGACTTTTTGGAAGTGTGCGATCTGGCGGTAACAGTAGAAGTTGGCGGCATTGGCGGCAATGGCGGGTGCGTTGGCCGGCTGAACACAGGTGCCGATACATGTTGTTGCCCTACTGATCCCTGCGGGCTGTCCTCCCTGCTTCTTCTAAGTCTTATTCTCCTACTGCCTCTCTGACTCTCCGTCTCTCCATCTGAACTACCCTCCTCTTGCTCTCTTCTACTAGGCACCCACAAAACATCAATCTCCTCATCATCATTCTCCTCAGATGCATCAATTTCTTCTGACACATCACAGAAGGAAGCAGCAGCGGGGACCTCCTCCTCATCACTCATTATGTCCATCTCTGTCGTGTTCTCTGCCAGAATTAAATCTGGTGTAAGGTCCTCATCTCCTTCATCTTCTTCTGGCAATAATGGTTGCGCATTACTCAGTTCAAGAAACTCATGGGAAAATAACTCCTCTGACCCCAGTGAAGAAGGGGCACCGGTGGTGGAGGAAGTGTTACGTGGGGTGGCCATAGCAGTGGAGGATGAGGAGGATGTTGTGGTAAAGTTAGAAACGGTAGAGGATGGGGTGTGCTGTGTAAGCCAGTCAACTACCTCTTCAGCATTTTGGGAGTTCAGGGTCATTGGCTTTTTTAAAACTGGGCAATTTGCTAGGGCCACAGGATTGCATAGCAGCACGGCCCCTAGCACGGCCTCTGCGTGGCGGCCTGCCTTTGCCTGGCATTATTTTTTAAAAAACAACAACAACAACAAAAACTCAGTTGGTTTTTCTGGAAACGATAATACACACAGCTAGATGGCGGGTTGAAGAAAACAGTGTGCAAATAATGCCTACAAGGTCAACGTATACACTACTACAGCGGTGGATACGGATTACGTAAAATATATTATGGCTGCTTGAAAAAAGTCACTCCGGTGTTTTTTCTGGAGACGGTAATATTATGGATATTTAGACAGAATGTGAACAAGGTCACACAGCTAGATGGCAGGTTGAAGAAAACAGTGTGCAAATAATGCCTACAAGGTCAACGTATACACTACTACAGCGGTGGATACGGATTACGTAAAATATATTATGGCTGCTTGAAAAAAGTCACTCCGGTGTTTTTTCTGGAGACGGTAATATTATGGATATTTAGACAGAATGTGAACAAGGTCACACAGCTAGATGGCGGGTTGAAGAAAACACTGTGCAAATAATGCCTACAAGGTCAACGTATACACTACTACAGCGGTGGATACGGATTACGTAAAATATATTATGGCTGCTTGAAAAAAGTCACTCCGGTGTTTTTTCTGGAGACGGTAATATTATGGATATTTAGACAGAATGTGAACAAGGTCACACAGCTAGATGGCGGGTTGAAGAAAACAGTGTGCAAATAATGCCTACAAGGTCAACGTATACACTACTACAGCGGTGGATACGGATTACGTAAAATATATTATGGCTGCTTGAAAAAAGTCACTCCGGTGTTTTTTCTGGAGACGGTAATATTATGGATATTTAGACAGAATGTGAACAAGGTCACACAGCTAGATGGCGGGTTGAAGAAAACACTGTGCAAATAATGCCTACAAGGTCAACGTATACACTACTACAGCGGTGGATACGGATTACGTAAATATATTATGGCTGCTTGAAAAAAGTCACTCCGGTGTTTTTTCTGGAGACGGTAATATTATGGATATTTAGACAGAATGTGAACAAGGTCACACAGCTAGATGGCGGGTTGAAGAAAACAGTGTGCAAATAATGCCTACAAGGTCAACGTATACACTACTACAGCGGTGGATACGGATTACGTAAAATATATTATGGCTGCTTGAAAAAAGTCACTCCGGTGTTTTTTCTGGAGACGGTAATATTATGGATATTTAGACAGAATGTGAACAAGGTCACACAGCTAGATGGCGGGTTGAAGAAAACACTGTGCAAATAATGCCTACAAGGTCAACGTATACACTACTACAGCGGTGGATACGGATTACGTAAAATATATTATGGCTGCTTGAAAAAAGTCACTCCGGTGTTTTTTCTGGAGACGGTAATATTATGGATATTTAGACAGAATGTGAACAAGGTCACACAGCTAGATGGCGGGTTGAAGAAAACAGTGTGCAAATAATGCCTACAAGGTCAACGTATACACTACTACAGCGGTGGATACGGATTACGTAAAATATATTATGGCTGCTTGAAAAAAGTCACTCCGGTGTTTTTTCTGGAGACGGTAATATTATGGATATTTAGACAGAATGTGAACAAGGTCACACAGCTAGATGGCGGGTTGAAGAAAACACTGTGCAAATAATGCCTACAAGGTCAACGTATACACTACTACAGCGGTGGATACGGATTACGTAAAATATATTATGGCTGCTTGAAAAAAGTCACTCCGGTGTTTTTTCTGGAGACGGTAATATTATGGATATTTAGACAGAATGTGAACAAGGTCACACAGCTAGATGGCGGGTTGAAGAAAACACTGTGCAAATAATGCCTACAAGGTCAACGTATACACTACTACAGCGGTGGATACGGATTACGTAAAATATATTATGGCTGCTTGAAAAAAGTCACTCCGGTGTTTTTTCTGGAGACGGTAATATTATGGATATTTAGACAGAATGTGAACAAGGTCACACAGCTAGATGGCGGGTTGAAGAAAACAGTGTGCAAATAATGCCTACAAGGTCAACGTATACACTACTACAGCGGTGGATACGGATTACGTAAAATATATTATGGCTGCTTGAAAAAAGTCACTCCGGTGTTTTTTCTGGAGACGGTAATATTATGGATATTTAGACAGAATGTGAACAAGGTCACACAGCTAGATGGCGGGTTGAAGAAAACAGTGTGCAAATAATGCCTACAAGGTCAACGTATACACTACTACAGCGGTGGATACGGATTACGTAAAATATATTATGGCTGCTTGAAAAAAGTCACTCCGGTGTTTTTTCTGGAGACGGTAATATTATGGATATTTAGACAGAATGTGAACAAGGTCACACAGCTAGATGGCGGGTTGAAGAAAACACTGTGCAAATAATGCCTACAGGGCAAATAATGCCTAAAAGGTCAACTTATACACTACTACAGCGGTAGTAAAATAAAAAAAAGTAAAATAAAAAAAAAATGAATATTAAAAAAAAAAAATTAAAGTTGGTGCTGCTGAACTACTAGGAGCAGCAGATTAGCACACCAGTCCCACTCCCCAACACTGCTAGACTAATAGCACTGGGATCTTATAGTAGTAGTAGTAGTAGTAGTAAAACAACAAAAAAATAAATAAAAGCAGTCCTTACAAGGACTACTGTTATTGCAGCAGTCAGCAGATGAGATCAGAAGCAGGACAGCTGCCCACTGCAGCTACATACAGAGCACTGCAGTAGAAGGTAGATTACTAGCCAGCAAAGCTACCTAAGCTAAAATGTCCCTCAAACCCCTGCAGACTTCTGTCCCTCCAATAACAGAGCAGTATCAAAACGATTACTAGCCAGCAAACTTTCAACTGTCCCTGAAATCACTAACAGGCAGCAGCTCTCTCCCTACACTATCTCTTCAGCACACACAGGCAGAGTGAAAAAACGCTGCAGGGCTTCGGTTTTTATAGGGAAGGGGAGTGGTCCAGGGGAGAGCTTCCTGATTGGCTGCCATGTACCTGCTGGTCTGGGGTGAGAGGGCAAAAAAAAGCGCCAACAATGGCGAACCCAAAATGGCGAACGTCGCGCGACGTTCGCGAACTTCCGGCGAGCGCGAACACCCGATGTTCGCGCAAACAAGTTCGCCGGCGAACAGTTCGCGACATCTCTATCCGTCAACAGAAAGTCTTGCATGCGATTCAGAACAGGAGGCAACTGTTGGGAAATGTAAGGAGCATCTTTGGACACAAGCGAATGGCGTCAACAAGAGCAACAGCTGCATCCCTTTTTTAACCTGACAGTGAATATAGCCAAAACGTACCTTTTGCAAACTTGACTAGATTTGGATCAACCAATGAGAAAATAATATTTTATCTTCTCATATCCCACCGGTGGTCCACAATGTAGCCTCTACTGAAATACAGCAAATAAACAATGAAGCACCAGGGCACTAATTTGCTTCTATTGATCCAAGTAAATTTGCTTAATGATGATACAACAGAAATCTGGGATTGGTAAATTCAAATTTTATCAGTAAGTTGCATTGCTTCAGCAGAAATAGTTTGACTTTTGTGAGAAACCTCTAAACCTACAGGTTAAGACCTCCAAAATGGGTCAGCTAAGATGTCTAGGGTCAGTGTTGGACTGGCCCATCAGGGTACCAGGAAAACATGTGAGTGGATCCTCCTGTTTGACTACACCATGGCCATTCCCCATTTCTGTAACATAGAAAGGGTTGCAATATGTAGGAAAGTATAGAGGAGCATTTGTAAAGAGAGGAGGCAAAATAGTCTGCAGTGTGGGCCTGTGGTCTAAGGTCTTCAGGTGGCCTCCTAACACCTCAATACAAAATGACATTTCTATAGTACTATATTCTATATCTAATTTCCCCCCAACCCCCAACTTTCATATCTAAGCTTATTTAAAGGGATGGCTTCATTAGCCAGTTGTCTCTAAAATGGAAGTCACCCGTTCATTGCATCTGGATCTCCTACTTGGCATAAAACATGAGGAGGCACAAATAGTTTCTAGCTGTGTTAGTGGGCAACAACAACTCACAACAAGCATTTTCTCCAGGCGGGACCCATTCTGTGGCCAAGGTCTCCAATATATCAGACCAGTATTTAATTTTAGAAGGACAGGTCCAAGACATGTGAAGGAAGTTGGCTTCTGGAAAGCCACTCTGTAGACAATGATTCGCTTCTTTTGCGTTTATGGGCTATTATATAAATGTACTGCAAAGATATTTATTGTATAGTTCTATCTCTGATCTAGACTAGGAAATTGTCTAGGAATGGACTCCCTTTACTAATACTTTCCATTTTATATACTAGAAAGTAAGCCCAGCATCCCCTTAATACATTAATATTCTATCCAAAGATGGAGATTGGTAATGAAAAGAAACTACATAATTAAGTACAATCACGGAGCACAAAAATGACCTCCCCAACTTAATCTGGGTTTCAGTAAAAAAAAAATTAAAAACCCCATCTTTTAGGTATTTATTTAACCTCAGTCTTCATCAATCTCATCATTTAGCCGAGTGTTTATCCAGATGGGGCCCTGCATTCTAAAAACCCACTTGATGCAAATCTTGAAATTTCTACTGTGTAAAAAATAAAATAAAATAAAAAGTGCTCTGGCATCTGATTTTCCTATTTCATAAAGAAAGTCAAGTCAAATTTGCACAGGCTTCGCTAAATTCCCCAGGCTCTTTTTACCAACACACAGGCCTGTGCCGACTAATTATATTTTTAAGTGTATTTGTTTAGAGATAATCCTGAAATAATTTGTATAGCTTGGGAAAAATCATTACTCATGTATTTTCTATTAGATGACTGTTTTAAGAACATGCAAAATGAATGAAGTTTTTGATTGGCCTCTAAATCACATTGCCTCTCCCCAATGAGCGTCGACTTTATTGCAATCTGCTGTAATTTTTCAACACATTAGTTTTAAATGAGGCCCTTAGAATTAATGAATTGATTGCTATGACCGAGAGCGGCCACACATGGAGCGCCATTGTCACCTGAATGATGTGCCGCTTGCACCCTTGAAGGAAAGTGTTTTCTGCCCCTGCAAGTCTAAACAATGTCAGATTTAATAAATAAAATAAGACTTTTGCTCAACAGTTCATATTAAAAATGTAGTCAAACAGATTTTATTAACAATCTAAAAACTATTTGTGTGTTAATATTGGTGCCATGGGACTTATTGCACCTTAAGCAGCACTAGAAAATCAAAATTGTATTGACTTATTTGTGCGTAGAACAATGGAGTGCATACAAATATAGTTTATTGTTTTCTGTTGGCACAGGGTGTGTGCCAATGTGCCAAAGGCTCTTTACCATTATACTATATTTTCTTTGAGGGTCTTTAAATATAACTACATAAATAACCTAGAACAGAGAGCCCAACCCAGTAAGGGCAAATCTTGTTCTACTGTCTCCATTGTGCCCCACTGTCTCCATCATGCCCTTATGTCTCCGCCGTGCCCTACCATCTCCATTGTGCCCTTTTGTCTCCACCGTGCCCTACTGTTTCCATTGTGCCCTTCTGTCTTCACCGTGCCCTACCGTCTCCATCGCGCCCTTCTGTCTCCATTGTGCCCTTCTGTCTTCACCATGCCCTACTGTTTCCATCACGCCCTACTGTTTCCATCACGCCCTACTGTTTCCATCATGCCCATCTCTTTCCATCTTGTTCTAGTGTTTCTATCTTACTCTAGTGTTTCCATCTCACTCTAGTGTCTCCATCTTGCTAGTGTGTCTCCATCTTGCTCTAGTTTCTTCATCTTGCTCTACCGTCTCAATCTTGTTCTACGGTTTCCATCTTGTCTTACTGTTTCCATCTTGCTCTACTGTCTCCATCTTGCTCTACCATTTCTATCTTGTCCTACTGTTGCCATCTTGCTCAACTCTTTCCATCTTGTCCTACTGTTTTCAATTTCTTCAACTCTTTCCATCATGCTCTACTGTATTTGTCTTCTCATCTCCATCTAATATCTGTATCCCTTCACTCTTCTGCATTTTTTTCTGGTTTAAGGTGTGTTTGTACCTTTATTCTCATATGGGTACTGTATATTGGCTGCAAAGAGTTTTACTTTATTATGTAACTATGGTTTTGTATTATGTGCAGTGTTCTCATAGAGCAAATCTCTTTTTCCCCACCAGCATTATATTAAACTCGCTAGCAGACAGTAATGCGGTAGGGATTGTGCGTCCGTACTGTCATGAGATAGCCATGGTTGCCCTAGTTCAGTAACCCTTAGCAACCAATGAGCCGTTTTGGCATAGTACACTTAGAATAATGAAGCAAGCATCGGACAAGCTGCTTTGGGTTACTAGACTGGGTCAAGCACTATCCATGTTGCTACATAACCTCTGAAAACATTTGCATAATGATGCTTTTGAACTGCCGAATTTTAGCAGCAGCAAGAAAAATAAACAGGAACTTCCAATTGCCAGATGGCACAAGAGTGATGCAGAAATAAGAACGGAGGTTATGTGAAAGTTCCCAGTTTAATGGTCATTTGTGGGGAAAACATCTATTAATGAACAACATCCATCTAAAGTGCAAGGACTTTCATTGTCACAGATCAGTTAGAGGAATGGGTTATAATTAAATGAAGAAGATACACTTAATTGGCAAACTATGTCTGTTGGAATTAGTAACCTGATCATTTGAAGGGATTTGCATTATTTCTTGATTATTTTAGAAGGGACTGTAAATTCAGCTGAGTAGAAACCAAAGACCCAACCATCTGGACCTCTGAACTGTGTTTTGTATCGGTGTATTTAGATTAGGGAATGCCATATCCTTGGTTTTATGGTCATACAGACCCAGTCTAATCAGATTGTCCATTCAAACTGAAAATTAGATCTGACTTAAAATCAATAGAGCTCATTAGATAAAAAAAAATATCAACAGCGGGACATTTTGGATGGACAGAGCAAGACAAAAAACTATCTACAGAAATTTCCTTGAAAAGGAATATGGGAAGACTTCTGCTGACATGCAACAACTGCACAACGAGCCCCTTTTTTCGGGCAGCGCTACTGATAGAAAGGCAAGAGTAGTTTTGATGGGTGAACATTTACTAGGGTCTCTTACAGTATGGCCGCCCTACAGTTCCAACCACTAAAAATGAAATTCTTCTACATTTCTTAGTACTACTTGTATATGGATGTATATAGACATTGCACAAAATTGAACCATATTGGGGTATTTTTAATCTGGTCTTGGTACAATAGAATAATTGGTTCAGGATATGTGGATTCATGGGAAAAAAGCTGGCATTTTGCAGGTTGTGTTTAGGATTTGCACATGTAGGTATGGGTACAGGTCATTGGTCTTAAAATAAGCACATTTTACTCCTTTTTCCCTGTTTTTTTCCCTGTTTTTTCCCCCCTCCTCCAGATATTTAATTGTCACTTCTAGTTGCCAACAACGGCAGTTTCATGGTGGCTAGTGGGTCGGCTAATGGAAAAGACATTGGTAATTGGATTGGTAATTGGATTGGGTAGTGGATCCAAGTAGGACTCAACAGTGGCAGCAATGCTCTACCCATATATCCACACTAGCTCATTATAAGTTATAAGGAAAAAAACTACAGAAAGCCCTCTCGTTCATGCACTGGCAAGAAATACACATGTAAAGCTTGGTGGATAGGGTTTAGACCACTGATATGGCTATGGCAATGCTATAAAGCTATAGGAAATAAAAATAAATCACCACTGTTTTTAAAACAAGTTTAATTTCATACTGTAAATATGTATTATCTAATCTTCCATTGGACACCATAGACCAGGGAGGGCTTTATTTAGACAGCCTAGGAAACATGGCAGGCCCAATACCCAATGCTCTGCCATAAAAACCAGCACCTCTACGGTACGAGAGGGAACTAAATGGTACGGTTACATGAATTATTCTATTTGTTGGGATTGCTACACCCTAGTTAACCTAAATAAAGCGAGTTTAATGAATAGAGTTATAAAAGATGGCAGCTTTATTTCTTCTTCACATATTAAAATGTAGTTCTGCAAAAAAAAAACCTTTTTGTAAAAAAAATGCCAGCCTTTTGGACAGGGTCATAACTATAGAAGAAGCAGACCCTGTGGCTGCAGGAGGGCCCAGGAGGTATATATCCTAATTCCTAATTCATATACAGTTTCAATAAATATTGGTGAAACAAGTCAACCTCTAAACATTTTGGGGGTCCTGAAAAATAATTTGCTGTGGGGCCCAGTAATATCTAGTTATGCCCACTGCTTTTGAAATTGATTTTGGCCATACTCCTGGCACATCTATTTATGTCTGACTACTCCTTCAACTCCGCCCCACTTATAAATCTGGGTGGGTTGACACATCTGATATTTAGTTGGCCAAATAGAAGCCATAATATATGTGCTTATAGCGCAGTCTTTGTTAATTACCCCTCCATATCTGCTTCTGCCCATTTATTTTTATTGGCGATTCTCCTTAGCCGGTATTATTTCACTCCTCTTCGTTCAAAGACTCTAATAAATTCTAGCAAATATTTCCCTAAAGCACTTCACTGTAATTTCACAAGAGAGCAGAGTATGATTCCATGAAGTGCTCTCCAATAAACACGCTTCCAGTGGCGGAATAAAAGCAAAACATATTATCTGATTTACAAGCCATTGTTCTATTAGTATACGATGATGATGATAATGCAACTCCGGCGAAGCACTTTCCTCCGCAGCACTTAAATGTGCCTCGCAGTGTGTAATTAAATATTTAAAATGGCTGATGGCCGTTATAAATCTGGGAAGAGTGAGCGCTAGAACTGGCTCAATTTATGCGCCTCGGCCCATGTGAACTGAAGCAAAAAACCCAAAAAAGGGCAAAAAAAAGAAGCTTTTACACGATTTCAAAGGCTCCCAGCATGCACTGCACTTAAGGAAAAAAAAACAACGCCGGTATAAGACTTTGTGGCTTACCCTTATGCCGTAACCGGTAGTTGCACAGAAGCAGTTTCCCATTAGAACATCATTCTTAATGCTCTATAATAAATCAGCTTCATTCCAAAAAGGCCTCCTTACCTAAGTGACACATACGGGGCAGCGGGTTTCTTAAATAGAATTGGCAGCTACCTCCATGGAAAGCTTTTTCCTATAATATAATAATAGAGTGTGCGGGAACAATGTGTTCTCTTACTAAGGGAGGCCGAGAAAAAAAAGGAATAGAAAGCTTTTAGTATTTTATAAGAATTACCCTTTGGAATAGAGAAGCTTTAAACCTTAAAACACGCTCAAGTCAAAAATCACCAGCCAACGTTGTGCGAAAAGTTACCCAAAGTCTATAAATAATAGATACAGTCTTTGCTGGAAATGTTTCCATGGATAACTTTGAGCGCACTCATGCAAATCTCCCGTCATGTTCTGCTCTTCGGGGTATAAAAGCCTTCATTAATATTGCACTGGATATAACTCAGAAGAATAAACTCTATGGGGGCTATTTACTAAAACTCTAATTAATTTTGAGTTAAAATTAAAATGAAATCGACCCAACTCCCACCCACGAATTGAACTCATAGTTCTTCTTGAGAAAGTCAGAGAGAAAAAACTTCAAGGCAAAATCTATTCAAATTGTACGATTAATGCTCCGAAAACTCGACATTATTAAATCGTTACAGCGTAAACTCAACTTTATCGGATTATCGGACAAAACCCAGACTATATCTGATTACCCAGCGCAAAATCACGACATCAAGAAACAACTTTAGGGACATCTACCATTGACTTCTACTTGACCTCTACAGGTTTGAGATGGAGTATTTTCAGGAATCAGATTTATAGCTGCTTTGGGGTATAATAAATCCCTAAAAATTCAAGTTTTTCCCTTTAAAAACACGACCAGATAAATTTGCGGTTTAATAAATGGTCCCCTATAAGTTGGCCATCTAAAAAGTGCTAGTATCTTATCTCCTAATGAAATATATTCTTCCCACATGTTGAAGTGAAAACATTATGATTGTCGGCCATATTGAAAGGGTCGTTTAGGGATATGTACAAAGTTTGCCCCCAGCAAAGATACTGTAAGAGCCGATAACCAGTTTTTCACTGGCCCAGCACAGTTGCAATTATGGAAGCCAAAATCTGGTTGTCATAGGGGGACATCTCTATAATGAACGGAGGCCAACATCTAGATTACAATGGCTATGGTGGGAGACGTTGGAAAGTTAATTGACTTAAATGATTAAAATACTCATTAAAATGAGGTACATAACTGGTTATAAACAACGTCCCATGCTTCTAAGCTGATTCTCCAGTGTAATTTGGGTCACTTGAGGATACACTGGGTAACATCACTATAGTCCTAATATATAGCCACTATATCTTCCAGACTCCAGGGAGAAACCCTTAGGGCCCCAATATTGCCGCTACCTGGAGGGGGGTTGTGGCTAATTCTTCATTAAAAATCATGAAAGAAAATTTCCAAGTGTAATGGACATTTAATGGAAATGGTGCGTCCAAATGCAACTTTGATGTATCCACCCAAATGCCTGCCTGTCCTGGTTTCTCCTATGAACTGTACCAGTGATACCAACCAGTGAACATGTTGCTCAACAACTCCTTGCATGTTGCTTGTGTGGCCTCAAAGCAGGTTATTTTTGAATTCCAGGCTTGGAGACAAGTTGCATAAAACGCAGGTGTACTGCCAAACAGAGCCTCCTGTAGGCTGCCAGTCCACATAGAGGCTACCAAATAGCCAGAAACAACCCCCCGGGGACATTTTTCATGCTTGTGTTGCTCCTCAATTCTTTTTACTTTTTTACCTTATTTTTAAAACGTTTGAGGACCAACTGCACTATATTGATCCCCATGCTGTTTATGATGGTTCTTCGTGATCCCCTTTAATTCAGCCGAAGCCCCTCCTGTAATAATATTGAGCTAATACACAATAGGCATTATTGTTAAAAATGTTAACTATAAAACAAATATTGGGTTACATGGTGAATTCCCACTTTTAGGGGCCGATTCACTAACTTTGAGTGAAGGATTCGAAGTAAAAAAACTTTGAATTTCGAAGTGTTTTTTGGGCTACTTCGACCATCGAATGGGCTACTACGACCTTCGACTACGACTTTGAATTGAAGGATTCGTACTAAAAATCGTTCGACTATTCGACCATTCGATAGTCGAAGTACTGTCTCTTTAAGAAAAAACTTCGACCCCCTAGTTCGCCATCTAAAAGCTACCCAACTCAATGTTAGCCTATGGGGAAGGTCCCCATAGGCTTTCCTAAGTTTTTTTGATTGAAGGATATTCCTTCGATCGCTGGATTAAAATCCTTCGAATCGTTTGATTCGAAGGATTTTATCGTTCGTTCGAATGAATAATCCTTCGATCGTTCGATCGCACTATTTGCACTAAAATCCTTCGACTTCGATATTCGAGGTCGAAGGATTTTAATTCCCAGTCGAATATCGAGGGTTAATTAACCCTCGATATTCGACCCTTTGTGAATCGGCCCCGTAATTTTGGTCCCAGGCAAGAAAAGCTAACAAAGATTTCAGTAGGTGTTCCCCCCAGAGGGAAGCATGGATATCAGGTTTTCTCCATTAGCTCTTATTCCTGTGGTGGTCTCTACTGGATTTTTGCCAAAGTCTTAACCAACAATGACCTTGTACGTGGCTCCAGTTATCTTCTAATAGAGTAACCTTGATACCACAACCCTCCTTTATTTTCATGTCTTCAGCACATAATGCAAGACATTTGATAAACCTTTATACGATGCTCAACTGCCTTATGTTCTGCTAAATATATTATTAGATAAAGAAAAAGACTTTGCTTAGAAGGGAAGCTTCTATAAAAAAACCACCATGTTGCCTTGGAGAACTCATGTACTCTAACCAACTTTTTAACTGAGCCTTCATAATGTAAATACTAATGAATAATACAAATAATAAATGCAATAAATATTCTTCTTTTATATTGGATCTCACTGTATCTTCCTTTGTCTTTTTCTTTTTTCTAATGGCTATTTATACATTCATGTTCATTTTTAGTTTTTGATGATATTTTGTTTTTCATTTTATTATCATATTTCATATTTTCAAATCTTAGTTTTTATTTTATGAATTAAATCATTTTTTATGTTGTTGTTGATATTCTTATTAATGAAACCCCTGCACGGTTTCTAGTTACCAGTTATAAACTGGAGAGCTGAATTGATGACACAATTATAATGCAAAAATGAAAAACAGTTGGTGTTGCAATACTGTGCAGTGGGTCGGGTACCGTGCAGGATTTTCAGTATAGATGCGGGTTTGTTGTTTCGAATAGGGTTGCGGGTCTCATCAATATTTTTTTATGTTATATCATCTATATTTTACTCCTTTTAGTCCGGGTTGGGTCTCTAAAATTGGTTCCATGTAGGGATGCACCGAATCCACTATTTCGGATTCGGCCGAACCCCCGAATCCTTCGAAAAAGATTTGGCCAAATACCAAACCGAATTAGAATCCTAATTTGCATATGCAAATTCGGATTCAGTTCGGCTGGGCAGAAGGCTTCGGCTGAATCCGAATCCTGCTGAAAAAGGCCGAATCCTGGCCAAATCCCTGCCGAATCCCGAACCGAATCCTGGATTCGGTGCATCCCTAGTTCCATGCAGGACTCTACTTCTAACTACATCAAGTAATTATAAAACTGAACTATTACTTTAGATATAGTGACGTCCCAATACTAATTACAATTATGGGACGTTATTCAGAATGCTCGAGACCTGGGGTTTGCCGGATAAAGGATCTTTCTGTAATTTGGATCCTCATACCTTAAGTCTACTAGAAAATCATGTAAACATTAAATAAACCCAACAGGCTGGTTTTGCCTCCAATAAGGATTAATTATATCTTAGTTGGGATCAAGTACAATCTACTGTTTTATTATTACACAGAAAAATGAAATAATTTTTAAAAAATTGGATTATTTGGATAGAATGCAGTCTATGGGAGATGGCCTTTCTGTGATATGGAGGTTTTGGGATAATGGGTTTCCGGATAACAGACCCCATACCTGTATTTCCTCTTGGGTCACGCAGAGGACCAGATAAGACTACACAGGCTTAGATAATTAAAGGAATAAATATAAATAAAATAAAATGAATTTTAACTGGATATTAAAAAAAAACCTCTGCTTGGCTTCTAGGCTTGAGGACCCAAGCTATGAGTCAGGAATGAAAATTCCAAATGCCACAAGTGAATTAAAAAAACACACACACACACAGTACTAATTCCCAAATGAAGAACATTGGAAATGGTCATGGAATACTACTATCTACATCATGCTGAAAGTTAATTATAAACGACCACTTTAGATGTAGTGTATAACGACATGCCCCAATACCAATCATCTCCTCTTGGGCTAATGAATGGAGATGGCCAGATCAAGCTACACGGGCCTGGGCTAAGTGAAGGAATAAAATAAGGGAAAGACGAATCTAATTCTAGGGGAATTGTTTTCATAATGATTCATGGCTTCATTAATGGCTGTGATTGAACTAATGATTTCTTTCTGGTAGTTACAAAGAATTAGGACTGCTAGGGAAAAAAAAGGCTCATCAGTCTCCATTTAAATACTTAATGATCTTTTGCCACAAATCAATACATCCGGTGAGGGGGTTCTTTCTGAGAACTTTCTTTGCACAGTGGAGATTTTTCAGGCTAATTACTAACGTGAATCCATACAGTACATTTTTGGATAATTATGCGGCTTTTGGGTACATATATATGTATCCTATTAATTCAGCAAAACGATGCATGGAGCTTTTCTTTGAGCCGATGCATTTTATTGTCTATAGACTGCTGCGACGGGAAGCTTCTGGTCTGCATCCTCAACAGTTCTATCCTGTGTGACAGGACAATGTGGGGCACAAAGTCGTTCAACAAATGTTATGTGAAGGGCATTGTCAAGAGGTTTGATGATCCGCTCTTCAGTTGGCAATTTTTTAATTGGGCTTATTGACATGTAGGCATAGTCTTTGCCTTGTAAAACCTATACTGGATTCTTACTAGACTTAAAGGAGTCTGCCCAGAGTCTTTTCTGGAGGAGTTAAGGCTAGGTCCACACCGTACGGATCTTGGCCTGCGGAGAAATGCAGCTCCTCTTCTTCTGCGCTGTCTGCACCCTGAAACATTACTTCTGTTTTGGGGCAGGCAGGGTCGGCTGGGCCAGCGGGACACCTGGAGAAAAATGGATGTACCCTGGCCCTTATGAGCACCACTAACCCAGACCCACTCCCCTCCTGAAGACTTGTGTGGCATTGCCCCTTGACCTCCCACTCAGCCTCGATTGCAGTCAGAAGAAGAGTAACGTACATACTGGGGGGTGGATGGGGGTTGTGGTTTAAGTGGGGGACCCTGGCGGGTTGGGGCCCCTTAAGCGTCAGCTCTGGTGGTCGCTGGACCTCCCAGTCCAATGCTGGGTGCAGTCACATGCAGTGGATTTTCGGCGCAAAATGCAAAATCATTTGTTTCAGAGTCAAAATCCACCACGTCTGCCTGCACCCGAGCAGAGGAAGATGCAGCAGGGAAGCGGATTCTCGGTCTCCCCAGTTTCTCCGCAGGTCAAAATCCGTAGAGCCGACATAATGCCCCTTCCAACCTGTGCATGTACATTGACTGATTGGGAACAAAATGTCTACTTGGCAGAGTTACTTGTGCAAAATCATTGCTTTTAACATGGACACAGAAAACAGGCCACAAGTAAAGGGCAGATCTCACTTCTATTCAATAAATCGATAAATGTCAAGGCAAAAAGAGACTCATATGTCAACCTTACACAAGTACCACCCAGGCTTTGTTCTTTAACTCTTCTAGGCTTGTAGCTTTAGAACATTGTCATGCCTGTACCGCATTGCTAGATTTCTATGGGACAGATAATTTTAGGCAAAATAACATTTCAGAGTCCTTAACTTCTCATAGGGATGGTTTGCAGTGTGCGTGGGTAGGACAGAGTCTAGACACAATCTTCCTAAAATCCAGTACATCTGGTGCAGAATAACATTAAAACAGCCTTCAGACAGAGATTTTTTTTTCTGCTCGCTTTTAAACAAATGAGATGCCCATATGTATTCTGAATACTTTCTTTCTGGTCATTGCATTTCTAAAAATGTCAAGGGTAAAATGCAGTCGTGATTGCAGTGTGGTAGGAAGTGAGAATGATATTAAAGAATAGTCCATCAACTCATGAGTTTAAACCTGGCAGCACACAAGGACTTTTAGTCACCAGCAGTCCCTCCTTTGGGCACTTGCCTGTCCACTTCTTGTTTCCCATAAGTTTACTGCACAATAGCTGCTTCTGTATACTTCGGAGGACCATTTTTTTTTGTTACCATACCATACCTTGCTTTCTTTGTTTAATCTTCATCTCTTGTGGTCACTGTTAGACGTCCCACCAGTGATTTCCTGATATACTTCATTGGGCTCTTTGCCTCTGTGGTCTACTCTACTCTATATTTAGCTCAGACTTCTGTCTCATTCTCCCTCCATCTTTTGTTGTTCTTTTAAACCATACAGACCTGTCACATTTCCTCTCCTCCACACATTATGATCCATTGCTTAGCCACATAAATTTTCCAAGCAGTCATTCTTGGCTAGATTTCCAGAGACAATTCTTGCAGGAATTCTCCAACACCTTTCTTTAAATCAGCATATGATAGTTACATTTCAAATCTACAGGGGCATCACTACAGAGGATGCAGACTATGTGGCTGCAGGGGGGCCCCACAAGGCCCTAATTTATATAAAGTTTCAATAAAATCTAGACATTTTTGGGGGCCTGAATAATAATGTGCTGTGGGGCCAATTAATATCTAGTTACACCACATATCTAGTCATGGTCTAGCCAAGTATGTTTCGACTTAAGGAAAAACACTCAAGTAAAGCTAAGGTGAGTTCTAGTTTCTTGATTTTTACAGGTTAAGTAGGAGACTATGACAACGTGTTGATGTCCCTTAGTAACAAGGGTGCTGGTGTAGTGTTAATATACGCATAGGTCAGATAGCTACTGACGCTCCACCGGGTGGGTTGGTTAAGGTTTGGTATGGGAGGGTAAAGCGGCTTCTGTCATAAATTGAAGGTTTGTAGCAATGTTATTTTTCTTGGGTCCTCCTCATGGAAGGAGTAGGCGTCATTAAAGGTGATTGGCTTGAGGCAAGTGGACTCAGTGAAGAGAGGCCCTGTAAATTAATATTAACCAGATGAAGGTGTCAGAGCAAGAGAGGGCTACAAAATGACAGGTCTGAGGCTCCGACAAATTGTTTAATGAGGATTGTAGTTTCACCAGTGAAGAACATCAGGTGTGTAGACTAATACCTCGGGTGTGTAGGTAAAGGATAATCACTTGGTTTTGCACCGGTGGGGATACCTGTCAGGATCCAACAGTAATTGAACTCTGGACACGGTGATTGTATTAACATGCATTACCTCAGTGTGCCACTGGAAGTATCTAGCAATTATGTTCTCTAGTTTCCATAAGTGGCTTCTAACATTCCTTTCCACACAGTGCCCTTCTCCCGACTCGTTGAACTCATCTGTTATTGATCAAGCAATCAGGGGCCTTTATAAGCCTGCTTCCTGCAACTCCCAGTTGCTTGATCATTGTAGCCCACAACCCTGATCCAGCCCATTACACCATTGCTCCTGCTTGTTCCCTGCCTGTTTTGTTCCTTCCTTTGATTCCTGGTTCCCGATCGGAGTCCTTGCCTTGTTCCTGTGCCCTGCCTGTTTTCGATCTCCTGGTACTGACTTCAGCCTGTTTTCTGGTATCTGCTTTGTCTGCAACCTGACCTTGGCCTGCCTACCAGAATTTCCCTTGCTTGCTGCCTGTCCAGACCTTCGGCCTGTTTAATGGACTCTGATTGCTAACCTCCTGCCTCTGACCTCTGGCCTGGTAAAAGGACTTTTGTTTATCTTGAACCTTGCATTGAACCTGCTTCATTGTTCTTTATTTTCAATAATACATTCTTTTGCTACATAACATGTCATCTGCCTATTATCATGCTAAATTCTTGCATTACCCTTGTTATACAGCACATAGGCTCCTACCTGCCAACCACAATCAGTCCTGAAAATACCAAAAGTTGCTGTAACTCGTAAGAACCACTTCTGGCCATGTATGTGATTTTGCTACACAGTGAGCACATACACTTCACTGAAAACTCATTCTTGAGTGTAAGGTTTTACAAATGTAACCCATGTTCTGCAAGCTCCCTATCTCGTATGTGCAATTCCATCTAAAAGATTGGAACCTACTGGAATTACCCAACATGTGCCATCATACTATATCTGAAGATGCAATTTTTCACCCTAAATAAGATCAGTATTGTCATCCTCCTGTTAGAACCCTACAATATATCTGTATTCTATTCCCAAACAGTTTATTCTAATATCTGGCTTGACTTTGTCATACCATCTCATGAAGTAAAAATTAATTCCCTGCTCATATTGCACTTCCTACTTTATATCTGACCTTGTATGACAGTCACCTTGTATGCTCTGTGTATCTATCTTTTTTCTGTACAGCATCAATGGCTTCTTTTCCCCTCAAAAATGGCTTCCTAACACCAGGTTACACAAAGTGCCCTTTTCTCTGTCCCAGCCAGAGAATTTTTCTTTTTTTAAGAAAAGTTAGTGCATTGTTCCAGTAATTGCCTACCAGTGAATCGTTCTAGGTCTCTCCACTTCCTGAATCAGATTATCACTTCTCCTAGAGAAATGTGGCTTCTAATGTCTTTGGGTTGTATTCAATTTTGTTATTTTGTTCTTCTATTGTCTACATTGTTGAAAGTCTCATAAATAAAACCCCGCTAGCATATAGCATACTCCTATCTCTGTTGCCTGACACTGGCTCTGTGTATTCTCAACATGAAACTTTATTAAAAAGGGCACTACAGGCAGCATTTTTAATATGGTGTATGAAATGCTGCATAATGGAACTTGGACTTGTGGTGGCAGAGCATTCGCTTCTGGCTGCTGGATCTGTGTGGGTTTCTCTTAATAGTCCACAGAGACAGTACCATCCTTTACCTCGCTATGTCTGGGAATTCT
Organism: Xenopus laevis; assembly: GCF_017654675.1. NCBI lineage: Eukaryota > Metazoa > Chordata > Amphibia > Anura > Pipidae > Xenopus > Xenopus laevis. Next base: position 4,881,097 of record NC_054385.1, read on the forward strand.
TTCATCTAGATGAGAAAAGATTTTTTTTAATACATACCCCTTTTCATATTTTATGAGGGAGCTGGTGTTGAGAAGGATCATGATGATTGTTAGAAACCTGCGGGAAGGTGGGCCATCCTGATATGGAATGTCATCCTAGAGTTGGAAACCTGCTGGAAGGTGGGCCATCCTGAGATGGAATGTCTTCCTAGAGTTGGCAAAAGGCTGAAAGGTAGTCAGAGAAGTAGGGGAGGTCTGATACATCCAGGGGAGCCTGTTAAACACAACAGCTTTACCTTCAGCCTGACCTGCTAAGAAAAGTCCACCTTGGAGCATGATGAAATGGGACTGGATGTCATCTTAGAGTGGGCAGAAGGCTTAAAAGTAGTCGGAGAAGTATGAGAGGCCTGAAACATCCACTGAAACCTGTTAACCAGAACATCTTTACCTTTATCCTGACCTGCTAACAACTGCCCACCTTGGAACATGATAAAATGAGATGGGATGTCATCCTAGACTGGGCAGAAGGCTGAAAGGTAGACAGAGAAGCTAATCTTCAGAAACATAGAGCAAAATATTCTACCAGACCTTAACTGTTGACCTGCCGACCTGCACCCATATACCTGCTACAGGGATCTATATTCTGAGCTCATAGATCTGAACAGGCAGGCCCGGATTTGTGGAAAGGTCACCTAGGCCCGGGCCTAGGGTGGCAGGATTTTAGGGGGGCGTCATGTTGCCCAACCACACCCACTTTGGTTCAAAAACACTGGAGATGCACTGGAGATCATTTTTCAATAATTTTTTTAATTTCCCATGCACCAATCCCCATTGCTCCAGTTCAGATGATGAAATAAAGGGGAGGGGACAGGGGCGACGAACAGCAGTGGGCCTAGGGGTGCCCTCTATGTAAATCCAGCCCTGTGAACAGGTGAGCAAGGAGGAATACTTGTTATACCTCGGATTTGCTCGTGCCATTGTGGATCATTCTATGATATCAATGTCTTGTGAACCTGAGGTCAGTATTTCTAATAGGCACAGAGAAGAGCCTTCGAGGATTCAAATGAGTACTTTTCCAGCGCAGTCACTGGGATTGAAAATCACCAATGACCAAAGAAGGTGGCGCCCCACTAACACCAGTAGAACTAAAAGATAAAACTGACTTTAGTGGGTCCAGATAGATTTGAACAACTAAGCCCTGGATAAGGTGTTAACTAAAATAGGCAATAGCAGGTTTAAAGATGGTGGTGGTAGTAGCACAGGAGGGTGTCAGTAGCACAAGATATCAGCAAGATAACAACACTAGAGAACTATGGAAACAGCAGCCACGTTTAGCATAACATTGTCTGAGGCCACTGTGAGGAGTTGTTCAATAACCACTGAAGGCTCCAGGCTGGTTATACATTATTTGTCTACTGGGACTCGTCACTCTCTTTTGCCTAGGGCACCACCATTATTAAAGACAACACTGCAGAGATATGTTGACTGGCCAATGGCTTAGTCAGACATTTGTGCCTCAGGTTATGTATAATTCCCGTATGCCGTATGTTTTTTTCTTTTTTTTTTTTTCATTCCAGAAGAACCAATTAGCCATATTAACTAAATATGTAAAAAAAATCCAGTTCATTTTAATAAACCGAACCTGTCCCACTGCTGCCTTCTCCATCTCATTTTAATTGGCATGTCGACTGGTTGGGTTGTTTTTTTTAAATTTAAACTTTGTCATTTCAGATTCATATATTGAACAAAATTGACACACAACTACAGTAAATCACTACCAAAGCACGATAGCGAAGATCTAGTAGCAGCGATAGTAATAGGTTTTCTTGGCTCAGGGCATAAACTAGAGCCCATCCCTGTGCGATCTCATTACCCCCTGTCATCTAGTGAATTATATTTAATCCAAAGCCAATGCATGCTTCCACTTATAAATATGCTAAATACTCCCACTTAACAGTAGTATAATGTTATAAGCAGCATTTATCTCAATGGCACTGAAGCTACAATATGAGGTCTGTATCACATTATACGTTGCTTCCTTTCTAATCTCTACTTTGTCCTGCTGGCCTTCAGTTCTCAAGGCCATTCTCTATTGCTTTTTGATAAAAGCAACAATAGTAAAAAAAGGGGAGAAAATCATGAAGGAAAGGGAGAAACAAATGGAAGGAAATAAGAAAAGCCAAAAAGAGACAACAAGAGAGAAGAGAACAGAGGACCTCTTTGCTACAGGTCTAGTCACTTTGAGCAACCAATTAGTAGTTAGCATTTAAGGTGGCCATAGACGCACAGATAATATTGTATGAAACAATTTTCGTATGATATTCGGTGTGTGTATAGTGGGAAAAGAACTGACTGATATCGGCAGAAGACTTGAATATCGGTCGGTTCATTGATTAGGCTGGACAGAAAATTTTGATTGGGTGCCTTTGAAGGCACCCGAACATGGCCCATCACCCATCTTCAGATACAGGTAGAATTCTATTGTTTCTATATGTATATATGACCAGCTCTACACGTGTGTATTGAAATGAACGATCTTTCTTGGAAACATATTTGTTTCCCATTGTTACATCTATGACCAACTTTACTGGTCACCTGGTTAAAACAAAACTCATTGGTTGCTAGTTGTTTCTGCACCTGGGCAAAGTTTGTGCTATTCTATACTATTCTTCCACCTCTCTTCATGGTTTCTGTTGGGCTCCTGAAAGCCAGGTTCTGTAGGCTCCTGTATGAGTTTTCTTCTCATGGGATACGTAGGGAATTTAAAAAAACATGGCGAATGTAGCAATGACTGGTGCTCAAATGAGCTTCTCTACCTGTCACTGTACCTGTACACTAAATACCTTATCCAGTGTCTGATCTAAGTAGGACTAATGTCTGTCGTGAAGCTCTGCCATAGCAGCAGTAGATGGCATGATTTCGTACAAGAAAAAAAAAGCCCTTTCCCTGCAGTTGTTTATGTAATAAACAATTTATTTGTGCGTTCCTCAACCGAACATGCTGTGAGTCACTGACAGATTTCATCTGCTCTTATTGGTTGATTCTAGTTGGAAATATATGTTACATTGTGAAAGCACATTACTAAACCATATAAGCGTCAACAAGTAAAAAACTAATAAAACCTATTTGTGAAAATATCAATGACAAGTTCCTCTTTCAATTAGATTTGAAAAAAAAAAAGGTTCATATTCACTAAGAACCACATAGGCTTGCGGTGCATATTGATTTTATTCAAATACAGTAAAAATGCAATCTCACCCGTCCCTACAGATGTAACCTTTTAAGTGATTTGTCGCCCTCTTTGCAGTTCAGATTAAGAATGAATACATTGCTGTTGTACGTTATATATTGGTCACGGCAGTCATTCCAATTGCACGACCATAAAAAGCTCCAACATCCAGTTTATTATTGTTAACATTTTTGTAAAACCCTGACGTGTTTGGCAGTATTGTAACATAACTGGATAGATTTATTGTTATTATTTATCTTATATATTGGTTTATGCATAACATTTCTGTTTAGCTGGTGCCTTACATACAGAAAATAAATGTAGAGAGCTGAAAGCCCTGTGGGGGGAGGGAGCCATTCTTATTGCCATTATGGTGGATAGATAAGAGTAAACAATTTATTTATTATGAAATTGTTCTTGCTTGGAGGCATAACTAGAAGCTACCCGCATAAGCCCTTACAAACTGTTTTGGAAAATCCAAAAAGGTCCTTCCCAAAGATCAAGCTTGAAAAAAGGCCAAAACGAGATCTGAGCCATGTGATACCAATTAAATTTGGAACCTTGGGTGATGCTGTGACTTCACCTATTTCTGAATCTCCTTCCCAACATGAATGAACCAGCAGAAACAACAGAAAATCCAGCTTGAAGGTCCAATAGGGATAGATTTGTGGTGAAATCCTTGTTGAAGTAGGACATAATCTAATGGTTTCATCTTTTTTGGCTTATCCCAAACTGTTGGACTGACCTCTTGGAGTGGTTGTGTTTTGGGGCTACTTTTGAAGATCAGATTAGGTAAGACCTTTGGATAATGCACAATTGCTCCATTAGATGCATTGATTCCCTTAGACAGTACAGTACGAGGGTATAACTTATTGTGTGCCCAGAACATTCCTTCTCTGTATATTTGTATTTATACATATGGGAGGAGGGAGGTGCCATATTGATTCCCTTAGACAGTACAGTATGAGGGTATAGATTATTGTGTGCCCAGAACATTCCTTCTCTGTATATTTGTATTTATACATATGGGAGGAGGGAGGTGCCATATTGATTCCCTTAGACAGTACAGTATGAGGGTATAGCTTATTGTGTGCCCAGAACATTCCTTCTCTGTATATTTGTATTTATACATATGGGAGGAGGAGGTGCCATATTGTTTCCCTTAGACAGTACAGTATGAGGGTATAGCTTACTATGTGCCCAGGACATTCCTTCTCTGTGTATTTGTATTTATACATATGGGAGGAGGTGCCATATTGATTCCCTTAGACAGTACATTATGAGGGTATAGCTTATTGTGTGCCTAGAACATTCCTTCTCTGTATATTTGTATTTATACATATGGGAGGAGGAGGTGCCATATTGATTCCCTTAGACAGTACAGTATGAGGGTATAGCTTATTGTGTGCCCAGAACATTCCTTCTCTGTATATTTGTATTTATACATATGGGAGGAGGAGGTGCCATATTGATTCCCTTAGACAGTACAGTATGAGGGTATAGCTTATTGTGTGCCCAGAACATTCCTTCTCTGTATATTTGTATTTATACATATGGGAGGAGGAGGTGCCATATTGATTCCCTTAGACAGTACAGTATGAGGGTATAGCTTATTGTGTGCCCAGAACATTCCTTCTCTGTATATTTGTATTTATACATATGGGAGGAGGAGGTGCCATATTGATTCCCTTAGACAGTACAGTATGAGGGTATAGCTTATTGTGTGCCCAGAACATTCCTTCTCTGTATATTTGTATTTATACATATGGGAGGAGGAGGTGTATAGCTTATTGCGTGCCCAGAGCACATTTTATTTTGTTTGTATTCATCAGTTGATGTCTTTTTTTTGGGAGGCTTAGACTCCCCAAATCTTCATTGCCCTTAACCCCCTGAAATGCTCCTGAAGCAGCGTGTTTTTTTTTTATTTAATTGAAGGACTGAGAATTAAATCTTAAGGTGTGCCCACCTTAAATTAACACGAGCTGGCCCCTTGCCTTTAATAAAACAGATGGAAACAGGAGCCAAGCTGACAAATCATCGTGACATCAAAAAGCTGTTAAAGCCCCACGCGAGTGATGAAAGTGCAACCTTTGTGATCAGTAAATATCTCTCGGTCATCGTTCGTTCTGATTTAAAGCACTGACACTCATTCTGGAGAAGATCAATAGGCTTGGGAGATCAATTATGGCACTGGAACACATATCCTCCCTGACATCCATTCCAAATGAAACGGTTTGATCAAAAACCCTTTGGGGAGCGTGGAAGAGATCATGGGACTTGTTTCGATCAATCGATGGCAAATTAACAGCAACATTCATACCAAAAAGGCGACTGATAACTTGTCGTAACATTTGCCAAACACTTCTCTCCGTCTGTGGCATGACAAAGGTTTTGTCAAAGAGCATCACCGTTATTGGGATCATTAGAATATTATAGGTCCATATATCCTTTATAAGGTGTGGCTTAACTATAAAACTCTGGGCCTCTCAAGGAGGGCCACCAACTAGACCGTCTATTTTTCTGGCCACCATTGGACTCTCATATCTGTAGTTATAAGTCACACAGTGCAAGTTGAGTGGTTTTGCCTCATGGAAAAGGCAAAGCAGAACCAACAGGGAGCATTGAACAGATCACACAGAGTTACTTAATTATCTTCAACGAGATACATCTTTTTTTTTAGGAAGATAAAAACGTCTTGTGGGATTTAATGACTCAGCACACAAGCCTCTCTCTCTCTTTTCTTTGGATATAAAACGACATCCGAAATGAAATTTCCTTGAGCCCATCCGCGTTGAAATAAAGTCAAAGGTTTAATCAACTGGCAGCGAGACTAGCGATCTGCCCTCGTCACAATAATTCCACAAAAATGAGCTTTGGGCCCGAGATGCTCTCTTCTATAGGAAAGGCTTCATTTCATTTTGCTTTTCTGTGCCCTGCTTTTTGTTGGTAAAGCCCACTGGGGCAAGACTTCGTTCCGACTAACAATGCCAATGATGCTCATCTCGTAGACAGGCTTTCCAGTGAAAGATTATACAGTGTAACACAACTGCAAGAAAACCGTAAGTAGTTATACCATGAATGTCTCACACTACACTATAAGGAGACCACTGGGAGCTGGTCACATTAGTGAACACTGATTATTAAAAAAAAAATCTGTGCCTGACCCAAAATTGAAATTTTTTACTTATTCTGTATAATAGACCCAACTATGCATGTCCGTTCTTGAGGTGAAACCCCTTTAATTCCGCGTTACCTGGATGAATGTACAGTAAAGAAACCCTTATTTTGCCTTTGGATTAAACCAACTTTCCTGCAGTCTCAATGGATGCAGTCTGTTTTTCTACCAATGGCATTCTTGTATTCGATAGGCCTACAAAATATTGGTACAGATGTTAAACAAGAGGATATTCTTAAAATATCTCCTGGATTTATCCTCTGCCTTTATTACTGTTGACAGTTCAGATGCATCATTATGGAAACCTACCTCACAAACTCCTCCGTCTCTTTTGCTTTTTGCTAACAAATTGAACTCTCCGATGACTTCTATAGTCAACCGTCTACTGTTCTCCCTGTTGTCCCTCTCTTCCTTTGGTCTTAAATGTAATTTATAAGTATATGTAATGAGACACCCCTTTATTAACTACTCACGTTCAGACCCAGACCTTTAACTGCCTCCATTCAGTCTCCTCTTGGTTCCACCAACTCCACCTCAAACTGATCATAGCTAAAACAGGTCTTATCTTCTTCCTACCTAAGCCTGGTCCTTCTCCTGCTTTTACCATTATTTCTGATGGTATGATCATTATCCCTGTTAATTTGGCACACTGCCTGGGTTTTATCTTTGGCTAGTCCCTATCCTTCTCAAATCATATCAATGCCGATGCCAAAACGTGACATTTTTTCCTTCGCCATGTTGCCAAGAAACCCCTCTTTCTTTCTCATGCTACTGCTAAAACACTAATCAATGCCCATATCCAATCCCATTGAGACAATTACAATCTCCTACTTACCAGTCTCCCAAACTCCCACCTCTCTCCCCTGCAATCAATTTTAAATCTGTTACCTCCTGAAAAGAACCTGTTCCTCCCCTGGTAAAATCTTTATCCTGACTGCCTGTTAAGCAATGGATAGCATATGTACTCCTTCTACTAAAGTTCAAACCTTTCCATCTTCTGCTCTTCACAACATCATCTTACTCCCCTCCATCTACATCGTTGGGTGACTCCTCCACTGCTCTGAGAACCACCATCTTTTTTACACCATCCACACGCACTGGCACAACTGCAACACTCTCTCAAGCTCAGATCCAACTTTTTGGAGTACTAGCACATGATCTGATTCAGACATGACCAATGCTCAACCTAGAAATGTGGTGAAACCTTATCAAGAAAACTCAGAAAGTCCAGTTGCTTTAGACTTAACTCTACTAGAAACTGTATATCATGACCTGAATGAATGAACAAAGCTTTCTGTGTTTTGCATGTGTCTTTATGTTACCACCCACTGCAATTGTAAGCTCTATGGGGCAGGAGCCTCCTTTCTACCGTATCTCTTACCATATTATTTTAAGTCTGCTACAACATTGTACGTAAGTAAAAAAGACAATCATTTACTAAATAATTATGCATGGAATTTGTGGTTATTTCAATGACTATACTACATCTAAAACCTTCCACAAAAGAACGTTTTGTCTTTCTTCACCATTGATTTTATATTCATAAATTAATTGACCTTTGGTGACGTCTTCTTTCCGGCTTGTTCTCATCAGATTTACACTTGGAATGCCTTTGAGAGAAGACAGCAGACCAGGTTAGCTTCTCAGAAGGCTGTATCATCAGGCAGCAAGCCATATTAGTTGACGACGGCAGTACAAATGTTCAATTTAATGACTGGTTCTTTGAGTTTCCTCTTTCATCCTGCTTCTCTCTATATTAAAGTTGATTTTTAAAAGGTCATACAAGACAAAACACAGGTAATTTTCCATTCTGCAGCTTCCCAAACTCATTTATTTTTCACAGGCGACTTTCAGTGGATGCGTTGCTTTTTCTGCCTTGTGCAATTATTAAGGGAAAATTGGTTTCTCTGTTTGGGGGGGAGGACGTTAAGGCGTGGAGGTTGCACTCACCAGGACACATTTCATTAAATTACTTTCAACAATTGTCAGCAGATTTCTCTATCTAGGGGTAACTTTGCTTCTTCTCTTTAGTCGGATGGTTCTATAAAGCTTATTCTTAAGGATACCCAAAGAGGTCACATGGCAGGAATATCCTTTCTTTAGTGCCACATGGGTGGAAGATGAGCTAAGTAATATGCTCAACCTCAGAGTGTTAAGAGTCAGTCATCTATAAGTTTGCTTTATTATCTATGGTCCTTGCTTGCTTAGAAAGTCCCAGAAGACTCAGGAGGACTCAAAGGGCTACAATAAAGAAGTGTGAACAAAGTGTAAAAAAAACTAATTTTGATCCCCTGTCCCCCATCTTTGCACCCAGCACTGTTAGGTGGCATGAAACACTAAGGGTTGTCTGACGTGTTGGTGTCCTCTTGTATAATTCATCCAGGTCAAGAAATGAGCATCATAAGATAAAAGGTCTAACTGGAGCCCTATTGAGGACAGACGTTACCTACTTTGCCCCCCTGTGCCTGACACTGGATTTTCTATCTAGCGCACAGTAGAGAGGGAACTTTGCACTACCTAGGGGGCCTTAGCACTTCAGCACTTGCACCGACCCCTTATAAACGAGTCCTTGAGCACCTTTACCATCTTCTCACAAATCACTCATGTTGAAAGCTTGAGGCTGATAATGGGAACAATTGGCTCAATGGTTGAAAATGATCAAGCTCAGAGAACATTTCCCCATTTCTTCGCTCTAACAAACTGATTAGATCATGAGCCAGGGATTTGCAATTCCCAACTGCAATTTTAGCTTGAGTTGGAGAGATATCTTAATAAGAATAATAGACAAATGTATAACACACACAAAGTAAGCATTTGCTCTAGCTGTGACTTTTCTCCTTTAAGAATATGGGGTCGCCCTCATTTTCACACTTGATTCAATAACGACATATTGATGTCTGGAAATGAGCAACTGTCCATCAGTATATATAGTTTAGTGGTGTTTGTGTGTAAGGGCTGCTGAGAAAATTGATTGGTTAAACTGAGCGGAAACCTTTAAGTACATTGTTCCCCATCGTGGCGGAGATTATACGCCTCCGGTTATACTTATTTAGAGAAATGGAGCGGAAGGGAAGGAAATGATCTGTACTTTATAACTTAACCAAATAAATGAGTTCCAGGCATCTTTACATGTACCTGCTTATTAGGACTCACTGTTATGTACAGGTGTGCGGAGTGCTTCATGAGCTGAGCAATTCATTCCTGTGTAAGCGGAATGGCAGGACCATTAATGGCTAATATATATTCATATAGTCCTGAAAAATTGTAAATATATCAAAATAATCTTAATCGTATGTTTGTCTGGGTGTATATTTGTATTTATACATATGCGAGGAAGTGCTATATTGTTTCCAGTATAAAATTGTAGTTTATTGTGTGCCCAGAAAAGAGATGAGCATTAAAGGGATACTGTCATGGGAAAACATGTTTTTTTTTTCAAAACACATCAGTTAATAGAGCTGCTCCAGCAGAATTCTGCACTGAAATCCATTTTTCAAAAGAGCAAACAGATTTTGTTATATTCAATTTTGAAATCTGACATGGGGCTAGACATATTGTCAATTTCCTAGCTGTCTCCAGTCATGTGACTTGTGCTCTGATAAACTTCAGTCTCTCTTTACTGCTGTACTGCAAGCTGAAGTGATATTACCCCCTCCCTTCTTCCCCACCCCCGAAGCCTAACAGCAGAACAATGGGAAGGTAACCAGATAGCAGCTCCCTAACTCAAGATAACAGCTGCCTGGAAGATCTAAGGACATCACTCAATAGTAAAAGCCAAGTCCCACTGAGACTGATTCAGTTACATTAAGTAGGAGAAATAACAGCCTGCCAGAAAGCATTTCTCTCCTAAAGTGCAGGCACAAGTCACATGACCAGGGGCAGCTGGGAAACTGACAAAATGTCTAGCCCCATGTCAGAATTCAAAATTGAATATAAAAAAAATCTGTTTGCTCTTTTGAGAAATGGATTTCAGTGCAGAATTCTGCTGGAGCAGCACTATTAACTGATGCGTTTTGGAAAAAACATGTTTTTCCATGACAGTATCCCTTTCTTAACTTGTCACAGTGTTAACTCTACAGATTAACCCCTTATGGAAAATTAAACATATTATTTTGTAGGCTGCAGTACGGAGAGTGTTTAGAGATGAAAGGCATATCACTGTATTTCTTTTATTTGTTGTGTAAATGATGGATTAAAGTTAAAACTCCATACCCATATTCCCCATCTTTCTCTCTCTCAGCAAAAGTGATTTGCTAATCCAGTTACTGATTGATTTACCTGCCCGAGCATAGGTGCAAGCTGGGAGAAAACTCACCGAATTGGAATCTAATAAACAGGCTTTGTTCATATTGTGCTTTTGACATCTCTGAGCTGCCGCCTCGTCGTCTTCTTCCCCACAGTTATTACAAAAAGTGGAGATGTTCTGCACAAAAATAAAACTACCAGGAGAAAGCCCACAGTGTCGGTCTGCAGTCACTCTAGATGTTTCTCCAAATTCCCACTGGGCCTTGGCACTATAGACATCTCAAATATTGTGTCAATCTCTTCCCCTCCCCACGGCTTTCGCTCGTCTGGATTCACTCTGTTTCCCAGTTCGGCCTCATCAACATGCAGAAGCAGTTGATAGTTTATCCTCTACATCTTTTATCTCAGCAGAGACTCTTTATTGCAGATTTATTCCACGTGAGCTTATAAATAAATACCTCAAATCACCACATCTAGCATGTATTTATGGGAAGCACTTCCATATTCATCTCTGTTACGTGTCCTCTTTTGAATGAGAGAAGGCATTTCTGTTAAAGACTGCATCATGGTTCTTAGGAAGAAAGATGGGGAGTGCTAGAGAATTTTATTCTATAGAGAATTATAGGATTTAGCAATATGTTCTTAATGAATCTTTGCCTTGGACTTTTTTGGTTCAAGACCTCTTGGAGGCCTCTGTTGGCTCTTAACAAAGTTACAGACAATTGGATATCAGCCATTCAACCACAGTTAAAAGAAAATCAAGGGCAGCATAGCCACACAGTTTAAGATCCAGGTTTCATGACACTGACTCTGACGATAATGTTGATATCATCATGGGCCTGCACAGAATTCTCTACCTAAGGCAGTGGTCTTCAGACATTTCTGGCTCAAGCCCCCTCTGAATCTAACATATGGTCAGGGTCCCTATTAGCTTATGACAAGGTTACAGAGAAAGGAAAACATTGATGCGTCAGTCATTGGTCAATAGTTCAAAGATCATCTAGAGCAGTATATCCTTACAGATTCAGGTCCTTGATTGATGGCATTGCTTCTGAAGATCCTATTGAGATTCATCTACCTGCACAAAATTCTCCACATCTCCCGCTGATTCAACCCAGAGTTAATGATCTACCTAAGGCAGTAATCTTCATACTTTTCTGGCTCAAGTTCCCTCTGAATTTAACATAGGGGTGGGGACTAGGTATATGCAGCATAGGGAGGGGTGTGTGTATGTTTGCTCGGTTTTCATTTGGAGGGGTTGAACTTGATGGACTTTGTCTTTTTTTCAACCCAATTTAACTATGTAACTATATGGTCAGGGTACCACCTAGCTTATGATAACGTAACAGATATAAGAACACAGTGGTGCATAGTTTGTCAATAGTTTCAAGATCATCTAGAGTAGTATATCATTACAGTTTCAGGTCCTTGTTTGATGTCATTGCCTCTGAAGATAGTACTGAAACATCTACCTTCACAGAATTCTCAACATCTCCCGCTGGTTCAACCCAGAGACTTATAAACCACCTAAGGCAGTGGTCTTCATACTTTTTTGTTTCAAACCCATTTTGAGGTCCCCAATTTGACTCATAGCAATGGTACATATCTAGGAAAACAAATGTTGTATCAGCCGTTCATCAACAGTTCCAAGATCACCAAGGGCAGCATACCATTACAGTTTTCGGTCCAGGTTTGATGACATTACCTCTGTTGAGTTGAGGCTGCCATCTACAGTACCACAGAAGTCTCCAGATCTACTTTTGATTCAACCTAGAGATAGTGAAACACCTAAGGCAGAGGTCTTTAGACTTTTTTTGTCTCTAATCCAACATTTGGCCAAAGCCCCACATAGCTCATAACAAGGTGGTGTGTCACTCATTCAGCTATAGTTCTAATAATATCTAGGACATCAAATATGTAGTCATCCCAAATCTCATCTTAATTGACCTTCTAGCTGGGATTTCAGGGATATCTAGAGGAGGAAATAGGCATTATACCAATATCTCACCTTAATTGGCCTTCAGACTAAGCTCCTGTGGGTCTGCCCCATCGTTTGAGAAGTAGGGTGCCCTTGAAAACCGAGTGTACATGAATCAACTTGTTTTTGTTTGGCCTTCCATTACTCCATGATCCATGCCTACTTTCTCTAGCCAGCAGAAGATACAAACTTACCCTTTTGTCAATACAGAATACATGCATCATAGATGTACACTCTAATGTTTGCTGTGAGGCATTCTATCAACATTTGTCTTCCTTAGAAACATTGATTGTATGCATCAGCTGTGATTTCTCAGATGGGAGATAGAGAGTGTCAATGTGAACTGCAAAAGCATGGCGCATAGTCTTGAAAAATTAATCCACTGAGACAAGACCATCATTCTCTTCTCTCGGTGTGTGCCTAAGTCATCCTTTTAACAGATAGCAGAGGCTGTTAAGACATCAAATAAATTCGGACCATGCTGAAACAAATATCTTTTGAGCAATCTATTCTATCTCTCCTGATTTGTTGGAAGATATTTTGATCAGACATTCTCCCCCCCACCCCACATTTTTCTTTAAAAAAAAATATATTCCGCTTACACATTGAGGTTGTGACCATCACATAAGGCAAAGTAAACACTGATTAAAGCTGAAGTGCATCTCTGTACGAGCGAATGAATTTATTTGTAGTGTTAAGATGTCCTCAGATTGGGAAAATGACACAAACAGAGAAAAATGGGTCCCTGTGGATCCATCAGTAATTGTGTTGTTTCTTTAGGTAAAAAGGCTGGTTAAAGTAACAGTGGACAATTTATTATGCTCTGCGTAAAAGAACTGAAGCACAGGGCAATGCTTATCAAGGCACAAAGAGTGGGAGTGATTGTTCTTTATGAGACAATATCTCAATTGAAGGCTTTCTCCTGATAAATATGGAACAAGCACTTTCCCTCAAATTGCTCCCATCTTCCTTGACAAATGGAAAGTGCTTTGAGGCCCCAGTATAACAGTCTGATGTATATAGCAATGACATGCCTTGGTACTCCTTAAGCAAAATATATTGTCTAAGGGACTGCTGGTGTTCAGGTTCAGAGAGGTCGCAACTAAACATGTACTAGAGTAGGATTGCTGGTGGAGAATGTTGGAGAAGAGGTCTTTGCATTTGTATTTCCAGATTAGTGCTGGTCCCTTGACAAAAACAAGAGTCCTCAAAATCGCTAAAACAGCAAGAAAATCCTTGTACTGGAATATAAAAGTAATATAGCAGCAACTCTGCAGTTATTATGTAAATTGATCTTGTCTTGTCTTAAAAAACTGGATTTGGTTGACCATCCAGTGTTGAACTGGATCTTCTACAACTTTAAGATGTGGACAGGGCTAAACATAATAAGTGTCATGTAGGGGCTGATAGGATTCACCTTGGCGATGACCAATGGGAAGAACCTCTTGTATTCTGGAAGACCTTTCTGACCCCTCCATTAACTCTATATTTTGTTTTGTAGATAATATGGATATGGGATATCTGTTAACCAAGGCCTAGATGGAGAAGGAACCTTCTGGTCAAATGTGAGAAGGGTGAGGGGGTTAGACCTTCACTTTCTCCCAATGCAGAAGAAAAACCTTGTTGCTGGTGAAGGAACTTCTATGCAGATGGGAGAAGGGTGGGGATACAAAGGAACCTCCTCCCAGGGCTTTAAGTACAATTAGTTCACTTCCTATTTATGAATAGGAGAAATTGGTGGGTGACAGCTACATATTCTTGTACTATTTTCCAGTTAATTAGGTAGAGTAGGAGGTTCCCAGACAATATATTTGGCCTACTTAAAATATCTGTTTACAGTCCTTGTTCATAATCTTTTCCAACTGCCTCTCTCATGCCCTCGCATTTGACAAACTACTTTTTATGATCTAAATGACGGTTTCCCTTTATCTGCAAGGACTATAAATACTTTCAGAGATACATTACTATTGATTGCCAAACCCAAACCTTGGCAGTAATTTTGCATCGGGCTGCATCCAACAAGGTCTGAGCTTGCAGTTTTCCCCGCAGTTCTCTCCGCTTATTAGGTTTGCTTGATTCTATTAGGGACTGCAGCTCGACATATTGCCCGGTAAAGATATTACTCCACTGATAGCCTCAAAACATCACAATTTTTAGAGCTTGTGCTTGCATTGGTTCAACCTAAAACTTACCCTATAACAGCAGGCTCCCGAGCTCATAATAAAAGTCTTCCATGGTTTGTATTACTGCTCCAACCAAGTGTTTCAATGTCAACTGAATAACAGAAAATGAGTCACGTCGGAGCATGCGCTGGTAGCAGAACCGAAGTATGAAACTCTTGCCAATAAACAAAGCCATTTTTAATAAGAAATTAATTTGTCTAGACTGTGGCCAATGGCTTCACGCAGCCTGCGTTCATTACGCCTGATAGATCTTGTAGATATTTCATTCCTGAAAGTTCTTTTTTGGCTGCTGTTAATGTTGAGCTTTGATCTCACTCGACATCAGTCATTCAACTTCTTTATCCTCCGAACACAACAAAATCTCCAATCTTTATGCAAATCGGGCGAATCAGTTGCCGGGAAGTTTGCAGTCGGTTTCCAAAGGCTGGAAGAACTTTTCCTATGCTTATAATGGACACCTCCCCCCCCCATGCTTATTTATTCACGCTGCTTTACATAATCTCTGTGAAAATATAAATACTCGTACTATTTTATATTCTGCATCTTGTTATGGTAATGTCATCTCTGTGCCGTAGCTTCCCAAACATGGCTGTGCGTTGGCCCCGTAGCTCGGCACAAGAAATGATTGAAATTATGTAGATATTTTTTATTTTATTGTAAGAAATTTCTTATCTTTTTTTTTCTCCCCCCTTCTTTTAGGAAAACAAAATGAAATCAAAGCAATACCATCAGGCTTCTGAACGCAACATGATTCGCTGTGTCGGTGGCAAAGCCATTCCATCATCTGAGGAATTGTCCCATTCAAATTCACAGACCTTCCTCCTCCTCCTTCTGCTTCTTGGGGTGGAAACCCTTTCTACTTATCTGTAAGCAAAAAAAAAGATTTACTTTCTGGCTGAGGTTTGAATAATGTTTCATCAACTTTATCCCCAACTTTTATTTATAGGACAGGTATGGGACCTGTTATCCAGAATGCTCTTGATCTGGGGTTTTCTGGATAATGGATCTTTCCATAATTTGGATCTTCATATCTTAAACCTACTAGAAAATCCTGTAAATTTTAAAAATAGGCTGGTTTTGCTTCCAATAAGGATTAATTATATCTTAGTTGGGATCAAGTACAAGCAACTGTCTTATTACTACAGAGAAAAAGGCAATTATTTTGAAAAATTTGGATTATATGGCTAAAATGGAGTCTATAGGAGATGCCATCCCATAATGCAAAGCTTTCTGGATAACGGGTCCCATACCTGTATTTGGTTTGCTTTAAGAATTTATAGTATCCATTATGATTCTGACCCATTTACTATGGGGACATGTTACCCACAATGCACCGTTTTTCTCACCATTTCATCATACAAATTAAAGAGGTGGTTCCCCTTAATGTTTAGCATGTTGTAAAATGTCTAATTCAAAGCAACTATTCAATTGGCCTTCATTTTTTTTTTTTATAGTTTTTGAATGATTTGCCTTTGCCTTGGACAGTTTTCAAATGGGGGTCACTGACCCCATCTAAAAAACAAATGCTCTGTAAGGCTACACATTCAGGGGGTTATTTATTTATCTCATATTTTATTTAAAAAAAAAACCCATACTCGATTTGACCTTATGTATTAATTAGGGATGCACGGAATCCAGGATTTGGATTCAGCCGAATCCTTCCGCCCGGCTGAACCGAATCCTAATTTGTATATGCCAATTAGGGGGAGGGAAAGCACATGACTTTTTGTCACAAAACAAGGAAGTAAAAAATGTTTTCCCCTTCCCAACCCTAATTTTCATATGCAAATTAGGATTTGGAATTTGGCTGAATCTTTCGCGGGGTTCAGCCAAATCCAAAATAGCGGTGCATCCCTAGTATTAATAAAATAACCCAAATTAATCGCATCATGGAAAAACTATATAATCGAGTGAAAACGTAAATTGCTTTAATTTTTAAAATTTTTGGCCGAAAACCCCAAAAAAGTCAGATTTTAGGGCTAAACCCAACACAGACCATGAAAACTTTAAAGTGAGATAGGTGGCTCTCAGATTGACTTATACAGAACCTCGAGCATCGGGGTATAATAAATCTTGAAAAACTACAGGTTTTTTTTCAAAAATAATTAAATTTTTTATAAATAACCCCCTAATTGTTATTGCAACTTTTATTAATCATCTTTTCTCCTATTCATATTCCAGTCTCTTAATCAAAGACTGTAATATATATATATATACATCTATATCTATATATATATATATATATATATATATATATATATATATATGTGTGTGTATATATATATATCTATATATAGGCGAATCATTGTCGTCTCGCGAAACGCATTAAAGTCAATGGGCGTCAAAATAATTTTGATGCGCGTCAATTTTTAAATGCGCGACTAATTGGTCCAAATGCATTAAAGTTAATAGGCGTCTGAATAATTTTTATGTGCGACAATTTTTATGCTCGCATCGGATTTTTTTGGCGGCGAATTGACGCTCCAGTTTCCCGAAATGATTTGCTTGTGGGCAAAATATGCCGCAAAATCGTGTCTGGCGAATAGTGTCAATGTAAAGAACTACATCTACTGATATCTGCTGTCCAGGGTGCTGAATAGAAACAGTCTGACTGTGTCAGAGAATGATTCCAATTCAGCACCCTGGACAGCAGATATTAGTAGAAGTATTTCTTTACACTGACACTATACAGGGATGGGATATGTTATCTGCAATTCATATTCATATTCCAGTCTCTTGTTCAAATCAGTGCACGGTTGCTAGGGGAATTTGGGCCCTAGCAACCAGATTATTGAAACTGCAAACTGGAGAGCTGCTGAATAAAAAGCTAAAAAACCACAAATAATAAAAAATGAAAACCAACTGCAAATTGTCTCCCTCTCTGCATCATACTAACAGTTCATTTAAAGAAGAACAACCCCTTTAAAGGGACAGCTAATTACAGGGTTCACGTATAAGCATTCTAGCCCCTGCAAGGAATCCGAGGCCTGATGAGTCGCTCTCTAAGAGTCATTACATGATATTAAGACAAGATGCTTCAGTAGGAGAAATCAACACGAGTTTACGGCCCATTAAATCAACTTTATTTTTATGATTAGACTTAAAGGACTTAAATGCAGATAATAAAACAGATTGAGGATAAAGAAAAAAACTCCCGGCTCATTACAGAAAAGGCCTCAATGTTGTTGGATTAAAACAAAATTGCCCTTTATGCTGTGTATAAAATTTCCATGGCTTTTATTGTGAGGCAGAACTTAATATATTCTCGGCTCGGCACCAAGGTAACTTAAAAGACTTCCGATTCCCCTTTTAGCACCGACGCAGAGTGATCATTTAATGTTAGTCTTTGCTTTGCTGTTGTTTGCAATAGAAACGCATGTTGTAAAGAGCCGGATGCTTTACAAATTGGCACCAATTAGTCAGGGCACGCGCTCAGATTCGGAGAGATTAGTCGCCGGCGACAAATGCCCTTTTCTTTGGGGCGACTAATCTCCCCGAACTGCCTCACTCAGGCTAGAATGTAAATCACTGGTGGGATGGCACTCGGAGCTTTTCATTTTCCGAAGTCGCCCGAAGCTCTCTTCTTCTTCAGGGCGACTAATCTCCCCGAACTGCCTCCCGCCGGCTAGAAAGTAAATCGCCAGTGGTGTGGCACTCGGAGCGTTTCGTTTTCCAAAGTTGCCCGAAGCTTCCTTGCCCGGAGAGAAAATCTCCTCTTCTTTGGGCCGACTAATCTCCCCGAACTGCCTCCCACCATCTAGAATGTAAATCACAGATGGGATGGCACTCGGAGCTCTTAGTTTTCCGAAGTCGCCCGAAGTTTCCTCGCCCAGAGACAAAACTCCTCTTCTTCGGGGCGACTAATCTCCCCAAACTGCCTCCCGCTGGCTAGAATGTAAATTGCAGACGGGATAGCACTCGGAGCGATTTGTTTTCCGAAGTCGCCCAAAGTTTCTTCGTGAGGCGTCTTTGGAAAACGAGGCGCTCCAAGTAACATCCCTGCCAGTGATTTACATTCTAGTTGACGGGGAGATTAGTCGCCTCGAAGAAGAGGAACTTTGTCTCCGGGCGACTAATCTCCATGACTCTTAATAGTTAATAGTCATCTTGATTCCTTATTTGGAATAAAACCGCATCTCTTTCAGCATTCCGCTATGCACAATGACATGCCGTATGTTTTTCCTTGGCTTTTAATGCTGCTGGGGGTGGCAGTGTGTGGGCAAATAGACATATCAGAAAGCACTAAAAGGAAGAGGGGAGCCAACTTGATTGCTAAAGAAAAGATCACCCTTTATAAACCCACCCTCGGGAGAACAGGTGCTGACATTTAGGAGAGAATCGCTTCATCTCTGCCCGGTTATGCCAGCCAGTCGGGCCCAAACACAGCAGTCATTCATTAGAACTTGCTCGTATTGCCCATCTCATGGGGGTTTTGTTTCCTGAAGCCTCTGCTTCAAATTATGGCAATGAAACAATGCGCTGCTGCCAGTTCCACACTAAATCAAGTGCCCGTGAATTACCCACTGCTCAGCTGTTTGGCGCAGAAGCAAAAACAAAACAAAGAAAAAAAAAAGAAAGGGCAGCCATTTTTTTCTTTAAAGAAATTATATACTTTTTAAATTGTGGGTCCTGATCCGTAAACTTCTGATAACAGAGAGAGAGAGAGAGAGAGCCCTCATATTAAAGGGGTTGTTCACCTTTAAAATAACTTTTAGGGGGTTATTTATCAAAGTCAGAATTTATCTCAATATTTTCTCCAATTTGTAATTTCAGCCATCAGGTCGTTAGGATCCAAATTCCCCTAGCAACCATGCATTGATTTGAATAAGAGACAGGAATATGAATAGGAGAGGTCTGAATAGAAAGATGAGGAATAAAAAAGTAGCAATAACAATAAGGGCCTTAATTATCAAAATCTGAGTATTTAAAATAAAAAAGTCAGACCGAACTAGAATCCACCATAGGACCTTATTTCTTCGAATTGTACAATTTTTTTTGGATTTTTTTCCATAATCGCTCAATTTTTTCGAGCTATTTTCCGGAAAAGTCTGAATTATTTCGGATTTTTGCCTGAAAAGCCCGAAATAGTATATTAATAATAATTAATAATATTTTGGGCTAATTTCATTGCAGACCACAGAATCTTCCAAATAGGATAGGGACTTCTCCCATGGACTTATATGCAACCTCGGCAGATCTGAGATGCTGGATTTTCAGATTCAGACTTTTTCATCCTCGGGGTGTAATAAATCTCCAAAAATTTTGAATTTTTTTTTTCCCACTAAAAATTCTGATTTTATAGTTAAAAAAAACTCAAATTATTCATGTTTTTTGGATTTGGACTTTAATAAATAACCCCTTGTTTTTTTAGACGCCCCTATTTAGAATGAGATTTTTTAGATTCAGACTTTAATAAATAACCCCTTGTTTTTTTTAGACGCCCCCTATTTAGAATGAGGTTTTTTAGATTCAGACTTTAATAAATAACCCCTTGTTTTTTTTAGACGCCCCCTATTTAGAATGAGGTTTTTTAGATTCAGACTTTAATAAATAACCCCTTGTTTTTTTTTAGACGCCCCTATTTAGAATGAGGTTTTTTAGATTCAGACTTTAATAAATAACCCCTTGTTTTTTTGGATGCCCCTATTTGGAATGAGGTACAAGAGTTGCTTTGGATTGCAGCAGTTGAGTTATCATTCTGTGAATGAATATTGCATTGTAGGTATAAAAATACAGAACTGTACCCAGTGGCAGAACCTGAAGTTAAAGGGCCAGATAGCATTTTTTAAAGGGGAACTAAACCCTAAAAATGAATATGGCCAGAAATGCCGTATTTTATATACTAACAGCACCAGCCCAAAGGTTTAGCTTCACACTCAATAACAGTTATGGTCCAGGCTTTCATAGTTGTGCACAGGAGATCGCCATCTTGATTTTTGCTTTTAGTGTCAGTGGCACTGAACATGCTCCGTGAGGCTACTGGTGGGAAGCTAAGAATATTGTTCCCTCAGCTCGGGAAAGTGACAGCAGCTCAGAGTAGAAAAGTAAATGGGGAGTTACTGGGGGGCATTTTGGGGACACAGATATATAGTGCTAAAGGGCTGTGGTTGCTTTGAGCCTTTATACAACCCCCAAAACATACCGTACACCATTTTTGTCTCACTTTGTTAATCTTGAGACTTTTTGACATTTTAAAGAATTTTTTCATAAAACATAAACTGACAGTGGTTATCAGTCAGTGTCCTCTCGTTCATAATATAAATTTCATAAATTTGCCCTTTACACTCCGTTACTACATGAGCCCTATAGTCTTTATTTATTGGATAGAGAGAAAGTCATCACCTTGGAACTTACAGAGGTTTTAATTGACAGTTTCGCTTCATTTATTTTGAGATCTGCGTCCCCCCCCCCAACTGTCAGCTGTGGCTTCCCAGTGTGTCAGTTGTAAGGTCGTGTGATCAAGTCGGCAGAGATTTATTAAAAACGAAGGTGCAACGAGCAGAGTATGAAGGATTGGTTCCCTAATGAATGTGCTGACAAGCGTGTCCATGTTATATTTGTGCGCTCACTTGTGTAATGAGTGACAGTGACAAATACATATAACTGACTGCCGAGTGTATAACATGATTATAGTCCCTCCTGAGGAAGTGCTTTATCCCTGTCTCTTCCTCTGCTTAAGTGTCGCTTCTCTAAGGTTTGTAGTTTAACTGTACACAGAACACCCAACGGCCTCTATAAATGCAGTAAATACTCCTTAGGAACATATTGCCATAGAATACCTATGCTGCCATAGTTTTATGGGATCTCTCTGTACAGACTATGAGCAAACTTAGGGACTGTTCCTGCTGAATTGTGCTTAGTACAGGGGAATATCTATGCTGCCATAGTTTTATGGGATCTCTCTGTACAGACTATGAGCGAACTTAGGGTCTGTTCCTGCTGAATTGTGCTTAATACAGGGGAATACCTATGCTGCCATAGTTTTATGGGATCTCTCTGTACAGACTATGAGCAAACTTATGGACTGTTCCTGCTGAATTGTACTTAGTACAGGGAATACCTATGCTGCCATAGTTTTATGGGATCTCTCTGTACAGACTATGAGCAAACTTAGGGACTGTTCCTGCTGAATTGTGCTTAGTACAGGGAATACCTATGCTGCCATAGTTTTATGGGATCTCTCTGTACAGACTATGAGCAAACTTAGGGGACTGTTCCTGCTGAATTATGCTTAGTACAGGGGAATACCTATGCTGCCATAGTTTTATGGGATCTCTCTGTACAGACTATGAGCAAATTTAGGGTCTGTTCCTGCTGAATTGTGCTTAATACAGGGGAATACCTATGCTGCCATAGTTTTATGGGATCTCTCTGTACAGACTATGAGCAAACTTAGGGACTGTTCCTGCTGAATTGTGCTTAGTACAGGGAATACCTATGCTGCCATAGTTTTATGGGATCTCTCTGTACAGACTATGAGCAAACTTAGGGACTGTTCCTGCTGAATTGTGCTTAGTACAGGGAATACCTATGCTGCCATAGTTCTATGGGATCTCTCTGTATAGACTATGAGCAAACTTATGGACTGTTCCTGCTGAATTGTGCTTAGTACAGGGAATACCTATGCTGCCATAGTTTTATGGGATCTCTCTGTACAGACTATGAGCAAATTTAGGGGACTGTTCCTGCTGAATTGTGCTTAGTACAGGGGAATACCTATGCTGCCATAGTTTTATGGGGTCTCTCTGTACAGACTATGAGTAAACTTAGGGGATTGTTCCTGCTGAATTGTGCTTAGTACAGGGAATACCTATGCTGCCATAGTTTTATGGGATCTCTCTGTACAGACTATGAGCAAACTTAGGGGACTGTTCCTGCTGAATTGTGCTTAGTACAGGGGAATACCTATGCTGCCATAGTTTTATGGGATCTCTCTGTACAGACTATGAGCAAACTTATGGACTGTTCCTGCTGAATTGTGCTTAGTACAGGGAATACGTATGCTGCCATAGTTTATGGGATCTGTCTGTACATACTATGAGCAAATTTAGGGAACTGTTCCTGCTGAATTGTGCTTAGTACAGGGGAATACCTATGCTGCCATAGTTTTATGGGGTCTCTCTGTACAGACTATGAGTAAACTTAGGGGACTGTTCCTGCTGAATTGTGCTTAGTACAGGGAATACCTATGCTGCCATAGTTTTATGGGATCTCTCTGTACAGACTATGAGCAAACTTAGGGGACTGTTCCTGCTGAATTGTGCTTAGTACAGGGGAATTACTATGCTGCCATAGTTTTATGAACAAACATAAGATAGAGTTTGTGTGTGCTCCTTTTAAATGTAGGATCTTACAGGTATGGAATCCATTATCCAGAAACCCGTTATCCAGAAAGCTCTGAATTACAAAAAGGCCGTCTCCAATAGACTTTATCCAAATTATCCAAATTTTTAAAACTGATTTCCTTTTTCTCTGTAATAATAAAACAGAATCTTGTATTTGATCCCAACTAAGTTATAATTAATCCTTATTGGAAGCAAAACCAGCCTATTGGGTTTATTTCACGTTTATATGATTTTCCAGTAGACTTAAGGTATGAAGATATACAAATTACAGAAAGATCTGTTATGTGGAAAGCCTTCTGGATAACAGGTCCCATACCAGTACAAGAGCTTCTCTACCAGGAATGAATATTGGCCCCAGGACATTCTGTAACAATAGAATGTGATTGAGACCCTAAGAGATTAAAGACCTGGGCTCCATTCTTCTACTGCAGGATTAATGTTTAAACTGAAGAGCTTACAGTCTCAGTTGGGGTGGGGGGAGCACAAATACATCTCTGAAGCCTATCATTATGGGTCTCCCAGCTGAAATCTGCTATATTGGTGTTAAGGCGACTTTAGAGCACAGTATATTAAAAAGGCTCTTTTTGATCATGAGATTTAGGGCATTATTAGATTTGTAGCTGCTTTTTCCAATCTCCGAGGTACCATGTTTGTACATTGCCTTAATACGGGAGCGAGAGTAGATTAGAGCCAAATCCCTGGCCATGGGGTCACCGTCAGCCTTATGGATGGTGTATGGAGTACGCTGGAGCTGTATGGATAATAATGGCTAATCCTCCCCTTTCACCTTTAGTGAAAAGACAAATCAAAGTACCGAATGTTTTCTTGAATGCGGAATATTGGGCTGTCATTTCCCTCATTTCCTTAATGAATGTTACGCAATGCCCATCAATGGCCGTCTCTCCACTCAAATCTCCTTTTAAATCCTTTTCAGATTAAAAATAATCTCAGTCAAACCAGCGGCAGTAGTGCAGATAAATCAGAATCGCCCGTTTGCTTGCAGATCTGTTGGGCTTTTACATCACAGAATAACTCAAACAGATGACATGGATAAGTACGTGAAAGTACTGGGCAGGGTGTATTTCTGCATTGAGCTACTGACTAGGGACGAGCCGAGGAAATGGCCACGGATCTGATTCCGAAATAGGCTGCCAGCATTGGATCCAAAACCTTGGCCACTGGCAGTCGTGTTGTAAGGGGGGAATGCTGATCCATTTTTCTGGTTCGCAGAATGACAAATCTACCAGCTGCCATGTTGTTTCTCTTGTAGCTTATTGTGTGCCCAGAACATTCCTTCTCTGTATATTTGTATTTATACATATGGGAGGAGGAGGTGCCATATTGATTCCCTTAGACAGTACAGTATGAGGGTATAGCTTATTGTGTGCCCAGAACATTCCTTCTCTGTATATTTGTATTTATACATATGGGAGGAGGAGGTGCCATATTGATTCCCTTAGACAGTACAGTATGAGGGTATAGCTTATTGTGTGCCCAGAACATTCCTTCTCTGTATATTTGTATTTATACATATGGGAGAAGGAGGTGCCATATTGATTCCCTAAGACAGTACAGTATGAGGGTATAGCTTATTGTGTGCCCAGAATATTCCTTCTCTGTATATTTGTATTTATACATATGGGAGGAGGAGGTGCCATATTGATTCCCTTAGACAGTACAGTATGAGGGTATAGCTTATTGTGTGCCCAGAACATTCCTTCTCTGTATATTTGTATTTATACATATGGGAGGAGGGAGGTGCCATATTGATTCCCTTAGACAGTACAGTATGAGGGTATAGCTTATTGTGTGCCCAGAACATTCCTTCTCTGTATATTTGTATTTATACATATGGGAGAAGGAGGTGCCATATTGATTCCCTAAGACAGTACAGTATGAGGGTATAGCTTATTGTGTGCCCAGAATATTCCTTCTCTGTATATTTGTATTTATACATATGGGAGGAGGAGGTGCCATATTGATTCCCTTAGACAGTACAGTATGAGGGTATAGCTTATTGTGTGCCCAGAACATTCCTTCTCTGTATATTTGTATTTATACATATGGGAGGAGGGAGGTGCCATATTGATTCCCTTAGACAGTACAGTATGAGGGTATAGCTTATTGTGTGCCCAGAACATTCCTTCTCTGTATATTTGTATTTATACATATGGGAGGAGGAGGTGCCATATTGATTCCCTTAGACAGTACAGTATGAGGGTATAGCTTATTGTGTGCCCAGAACATTCCTTCTCTCTATATTTGTATTTATACATATGGGAGGAGGAGGTGCCATATTGATTCCCTAAGACAGTACAGTATGAGGGTATAGCTTATTGTGTGCCCAGAACATTCCTTCTCTGTATATTTGTATTTATACATATGGGAGGAGGTGCCATATTGATTCCCTTAGACAGTACAGTATGAGGGTATAGCTTATTGTGTGCCCAGAACATTCCTTCTCTGTATATTTGTATTTATACATATGGGAGGAGGGAGGTGCCATATTGATTCCCTTAGACAGTACAGTATGAGGGTATAGCTTATTGTGTGCCCAGAACATTCCTTCTCTGTATATTTGTATTTATACATATGGGAGGAGGAGGTGCCATATTGATTCCCTTAGACAGTACAGTATGAGGGTATAGCTTATTGTGTGCCCAGAACATTCCTTCTCTGTATATTTGTATTTATACATATGGGAGGTGCCATATTGATTTCCGTAGACAGTACAGTCTGTACCCAGAACATTCCTTTTCTGAAATAGCAATCTGATACATCTGTAATTCACCTTGTGCTTTCTATAGAAAACAGCTCCATTCAGTATGTTGACAAAATAGCGGAGTAATCAAGGTCATCCTAATCAAGACACTTCTAATCAGAAAACCTACAAGTAAATGCAATTAATCCCATTCTTTCTCAGAACAAAATATGCCAAAAAAAAGCTAAAAGAGGAAAGTGTAATGGCATTTTTAAGGAGAGCTTCCGTTCCCTTTATTGTATATTTACGTGGGCAGACTAAATGAACCAGTCGGCTTCTTTGTTGTCAGATTCCAGCTCCTGGGCGTCTATGGAGATTGACACTTTAATAGCGGTACAGATGTAGCGGCATGTGTGTCCTTTGGATATAACAATACAAGTCTATGACATGAGGTCACAGGGAGCTTGTCTCTCATTCATTATGTGATAGGCAGGAGAATTGTGGTGCCGGCTTAAGAAGCAAAGATCAAGGATTACTAACAAAGTAACAAATTGCATAGCACTTTAAATAAGCAGAACCGAGGGTCGTGCGTGTGAGTGATTCTAATCTACGGCGCATTAAGGAGGAATGTTGTGCTTCAAGGAGCCAATATATGTGAACATGACAAACCTCGAATTTTCGCCCTAAGAAACAAAATGCGAGTAAATGACTGATTCTGAGCCCCTGAACACCCTGAAGTGGTCTTTCCAATGCCCCCCACTTGTCCCGCTTATCTTTATGAGGTTGTGGTTTGAGGGGTCCTGAATTTGCTATTGTCCTCTACGCACTAGAAGACCCAGATTTCTGATTTAAAAAAACAAAAAAAATGTGGCCTGAAGCAACATTGTCACCTTCCTTCATGGTAGTAGCACCCCTGCTTCTAATGGGCAGATTTCTGAACCATGTGGAAAATAAAATAAAATCCAGAGGTTCTGCAGTTCACTCCCTTTGCCGGTAAGAGATCTGTTCTCTCTCAGATCAATCACAATAAAAAACCTTTCCTTCATGCGAAGAGATACCAGCGCTGCAAGCTTAGGGATAGGCACCAAGAAAACAAAGAGATAAAATATAGTGTAGTAATCTCTGGTATCTCTTTGCATGAAGGAAAGATTTCTGAACAATGAAGGATCATGGGTGGCCAAATCGATAGCAGAGAACACGAGTGACTTGAGGAAGACATTCGTGTTTCCTGCCATTGATCTGCACGTCTATGATCCTTGATGGATCATAAATCTGCCCCTTAGTTTCTTCCATGCATCTCCACCTTCAGTTCTTAGTGATCTTGAACCTTCAGTTCTTCAGTTTCCATGTGCCATACCTTGATTTATTTGATTGACAACAGATTTATCAAGAATCTGTAAAATTTCTAAACTGTTTCCACTTTTGATTATCAGGAGGGAAAATATTGGTTTTGATATTTAACAAGCCTGCACAAAATTGTTCTTGAACAAGCGGCCCAACTCTTAGGCGGTTATTTATTATAAAATTACTAAAAAAATCAAATTCTTGAGGTCCTGTATCTCGAGTAGTGATGGGCGAATTTATTCGCCAGGCGCGAATTCACGGCGAATTTGCGCGATTCGTCGCCAGCGAATAAATTCGCAAAACGCCCGTGCAAATTTGCGGCAAAAATTCGCCAGTGTCAAAAAACTTTTTTTGCTGGCATCGGAAAAAACGGACGCCGGCTTCAAAAAACGGGCGCCAGCATCAAAAAACATTTCGTGAATTTTTCCCCGTTTCGCTCAAATTCGCCCATCACTAATCTCGAGGTCCTGTATAAGTCAATGGGAGAGGCACCTATCTCAATTTGAAGTTTTTTGTGGTCTGGGTTTTGCCTGAAAATCCTTCTTTTTGGGCAAAAACTTGAGTAAATCATGAAAAAAGCCCAACATATTCAAGCCATTCAGGTTTTTGTTTTATTTGTACTTGAGATTTGATTAAATCAACTTTTTTTTATTAATAAGTAAGTTAAAATCAGCCATGGGAGTTTGGTCTTTTTTTTTAAAATAAAATATGAGATAAATTCAGATTTTAGTTAATAACCCCCTTATACCCATTATCAGAATTTTCATCGAAAAATTTTGGCCCAACTTTTTGATACAATCAAATTATCCAACTTTGATTAACAAAGGCATTGAGGGAAAGTCAAAAATGCTTATAGTAAAGAGTTTGAAATTCTATTTTTGTTTTAAAAAAAACTCATGGAACTCAAACACAGGAAAAAAATTATTCTTATGCAACTTGACTCAAAAACACAAAAAAACCCACAGCTCTGCCTATTGGCTAATTGGTTTATAGTTGTCTGACGCATGGATGTAATCCATTACAGGATTAATCCCCACCAGTTCCACATCAAGGCTATTCCAGATAAATATATATCTGTTCTTGTGTTCCCTTTATTTTTTTTGTTTTAAATGTGGAGGCAGATTTATTAAAATTTTAGGTTTATTTTAAAGAAAGTAATCACAATTACATTTTTTTAAAACAATGTGACTCCAATTGAATTAGAAAAATAACTTTATTGTGGAAAATAAACTTCCCATTCACTTATACGGAATTTTTTATTTTGAAAATGTAAGATTTTTCTTGATCGAGAAAATCTTGAAAATCCCAAAATAACTCGACATATTCAAATTTGCAATTTTCTTTCTCTTTCTTGCGATAAAATTTTTAATTTGATTAAATAAATAAAAGGTTGTCTCTCCTGTAAAATATTGTAAAATATATGTAAAATAATGGATTTTATTTATTTATTTATTAATTTTTTATTTATTTATTTGGACCGATAGTTGTCCTTCTCTTGCAGAATGATGTTTTGGCTTCTTGAACTAAACTCAGTATTTAAGGTGAAAATTTAAAATTCAAATTTTAAAAGTAATTTAATTTATGTTATTTGGGCCTTGAATTATCTGCGTTCTCGGGCAACATCCACTGTCCACTGTTGTGGCCTCAAAACTTGGATTCTGTTTTCAAGGTGAGGTCCAAATTAATTTTTAAAATTGAAATTAATTTGATGTTTAATTTTTAAGTTCATTTAAAATTGATTCAATTTAAACATTCATTAAACTTTTAATTCAACTTAACAATTGACATTTTCTTGTGCCGAATTGGAAAGCTTTTGATTGAAGTTATCTAAGGGATGTATTTATCAAAAATGTTAAAAGTTTTTCACTAAATGACTTTTTTTGATGATCCATTTGATTTGGGAGGCCTGAACCCTGTTGCTAAATGCTTATCTGTGCAGCTCTCTTCAGAGTAATGCGTATTTTATGTGATCCTTTTGCAGCCAAGAGCCAAAAAGCTTCCCTTACTATTCAGCACAAGAGAGGAACCTTAACTTGAAAGATTTATGGAGTCTGTCCCAAGCAAAATGACATAACCTTCATCATATTTATTCATCACATGCTCAGCTGCCATGCAATCGGTCGGCGTGACCTTCAGTTGGCAAGGTCAAGGAGAAGGGCAGATTGATTTCACCATTACGGAGTCTGTCTGCTAAGCAGAAAATGATGTGTGGCTGCAAAGCTGAAACCACTGGTCAAATATAGGAGATGATAAAGAGGATTGATTTCTGTATTGTAAAACATCACCATACAAAAAGAAGAAGTTATTGGTACATGCAATACATACATTAATAACTAATACTACCCTACAGTCCATGGGCATTATTGTGGGTTAGACACATATTATGACTTTCCGATTGGTTTGGATTAACCCCAAAATATTAGTGTCTTGTCATAGTTCCCCAAAGCAGAACCTATTCTCACCATGGTGGGCACACCTTTTATTTCTTCTCATTCCCAGCCCAACTTGTCTCAACCTCAGAAGAAGGGTTCCAAACTGACCAAAACCAGATGACACTACCCTCCTCCTGTTGAGTTCTATAGGAGTCAGAACAAGGTGCTATTTCCATGTGAATCTGATGAGTCTGTTGAGGCCCACTTCTTTCTTCTGCAAGGGCGTGGGTACTTGTAAACCAGTAGTTGCTTGCGTACAGCTTTTTTTCTTTAGGATAGGCAACCTGGTAAGACTGCCGATTTAAATGTCTTCCTTATACTGTCAACTTATGCAGCTTTATTGTGCCATTAAGCACTAGCCATGCATTAAGGACAACTAAAGGTTCCAATGAGCAAATGTTCAGTATACAGAAGCCTTTTTGGGTTGCCCTTGCCTGCTCTGTCTTCTACCGCCTCTATGAAATCCTGGCCAGGGTTGTAACATTAGAGACACTGTGAACCCAATAGCTACTGCTGGACCCTGGAGTAAACAGTAGGTTACAGGTGGAAAGCATAGAAGGATGGCTCCCATAGACCATCACTTTTTTATTAGGGGGACTGTTTCATCTTCACTGTACTTAAAACACCAGTCCAGGAATGCATACACCTTTATGTTCCAGAGAGCAGAACCTTGCTTGCACTGCAAAGAGCAGCTTTCATTTGTTTCATGCTGTATTACAGACTAAATTGCACACAACGGCCGACACATTCGTGCCATCGTAAGAAATTTTATGGTGCTGTCCCTAATTCAGATTTCATTGCGAATGACAGCTCCGGCATTGCAATAGCCGTGCTGTGGAGCTTTACAATGCAGTCACAATGCAGTCTAGAAACAAGAAGATTGTCCATCTTATCATATTGCCCTCACGTCCACAACGGGTAATGTCCCACACTTTGTGCACTTCTGCTTAATCCAGTGTCTGTCCTCACCTTGACTTTGAGGACTGACCTGAAGCAATTGACAGAGTTCTCCGTCTTTGAATAAAGAGGCAGAATGTTTCAAAAGCTGCCTGTCACTTTGTTTAAGCAGGTCCATGTCTTGCAGTTCCACACTTAACAAAGGAATGGCAACGGAATGCATATGAGCTGGTTTCACAAGCAGCCGGTTCTACTTTAAACAGACAGCATCTCTTTTTACAGAAGAAGGAAGCAGAAAACACAACAACATGAAAACATTTTAAATGTGGCCAAAATAGCATGGCTTGCATCACTCAGGGGAGTATGTTACATCAACAGTGGCCTTGAATTCAGTAGTAGAATTCAGCTAGTAAGAATATGTTTGTGCCATGTATTAGACCTTATTTCCATTACTTGGAGTTGTACAGTTGTGTTTAGTATCAGTACCTATTGGGTGGTCTACCATTGTGTTCTTGGTTCCTACTAGACAAAGGTTCAGAGCCAACAGTCCTCCAAGTTTCTCTTGACTCTGGAGAAGCTTCAGTTTGATACATGATAGCCTGTAAGTACCCATTTCAGTATGAAAAGACTTAAATTGCCAACACACCCTTGGTCCACTAAAAATTAGCTGTCTTCATTTTAAAAGTCTCATTGTAAGAAATTTACCCTGGTGGTCTAGTGAGCAGCGGGGTCCACGCCGCGTCCTTGGCATGGATGCCCGCTGCGCCCCTCCTGTCCTGCCCTTGCTGGCGCCATCTTTGATTCGTAGGGCGCGCGCGGCGCGCCTGCGCGTCTCTTAAAGGCGCAGGCGCGCTGGCATGATTGCGCCAGCGCGCAATGGCGCCAAATTGCCCATGTTTTGGCGCCAATTGGATCCCTATTTAAGGCCCATTCAGACCTGTAGCCAGTGCCCGTTATAGGATCATATCCTGTGGTTTCCTGAGCTTTGTGCTACCTGTTCTTGAATTTGCTATCCTGACTAATTATCCGTGTTTGACCCTGCCTGTTCCTGACTACTCTGCATTCTGTATCCTGACCCTTGCCTGCCTACGACAACTCTTCCTGCTTAACCCCTTGAATGACAATCCGGTTTGACCCTTGCCTGCCTGACGATTCTGATATCCGCCTGCCTCGACCCAGCCTGTCTGACCATCCTTCTGCCTTATCCAGTCTGTCTGATTATCTGGTTTTGACCCCTTGCCTGGCTGACGATTCTGTTATCTGCCTGTCCTGATCCGGTCTGTCCTGTTTCCATTTCCATCAGACGCCTTGTCCTTGACCTTCTGCCCAAAGACTCTTGCTGTCCGGTCGTGCCCATTTGCCAGCCAGAACACCTCGCCTTGTACCACTCGTTAAGTCCAGGTGGCACCCAATTAAGCTGAGGGCTCCTCCCGAAGCCCAAAGGTGGTCACACTAATGGTGAAGCCGAGCCAAGACCATGGTCCTTAGCATTTGTTCTGGTATTGGGTGCCGGCCGTGACACTCATATTTCATAAATGCCCTCCGAATCCTACTTCTTTCCATTTAGTTTGCTCTAATGCTCTGTCCCTCAGAATATTGGCCTAGAATAAATGTTCATCTTCAACTCTTCAAGGCATGACCAATCCAGGTATTCCTAAAAACAACCCAAAGACTTGACCGTTGGCCCAAGCATTTCTGAATCCTATAGCCTTGGGCATAAGTTATGTAAGCTGGTTATTTCTTAATATTCAGAAAGATGACGAAGAAGGCAGCACAAGTGTTTGGTGCATCCTGCTGGGATGAGTTTTCACTTTGGGTGGCCCCAAGACATTAACAGATTGTAGCGATCAAACCAACATTGTGTCTTTAATTGCACTCCTAGTTAAAAACTGCCTGAGGAATAGTTAGCACTGCATGGATATCTCACAGTTTACGTGTATTATAGACACATCATGATCTGTACATAGACTCATTAAACTTGCATCAAAATACCATTAAAACCAACAAAAACAGCAGGTAGCGAGTATCAAATTCAGCAGAATACCGCTTTTGGAACAGATTGTGGCAAGTTGTGTAATGATTTTGCCTCTATTAAATATTAAAGTATGCCTTTACGGGCACGGTATTCAAGCATGGAATATCTAAGCAGGTAAATGCTACATAGCTGGAGGGTGGGAGCATTTAATGTTTGACTGTAGAAGTCAAATGGGCATAGAAGCCATCAAAGACTTTCCTTTGTGCGCTTTCAATGGTCATGTTATTTAAGCAGCTTGAACAATCATCTTTCAGCCTGACAAATGAATTTGTATCTCTGTCGTCCCATATAACACTTGAGAGCTTTAAGATTCAATGAATAATCCCTCCACTGCCTAGTGAATCCAATTTGTGTGGTCCCTTACTCATTTGTTACTGCCTACCCATCTGCTCTTCTTTTTCTACTTCCACTCTCGTAAGCCTACCTCCGGGCATAACATGGTAATTATGTCACTCACTCCAAGAATAAAGTCTTTGGACATGTGCCACAAAGTGTAATGTTGGTTCCAATTGCTCAAAGTCTTCTATATCTCAAATCTTCCGACGCTGGTCATTAATTTTTAATGTCACTGTAAAACATGAAGCTAGTTGTCAGAATTGTGCCACGGATATATCTTTCCTGTGTGTATTCTACAAGCTGGGTTTACTGAACTTATTGTGAATGTTCTACTGGCAATATTCTGGTATATTTACTGTCCTGGGCATCTCTTTTGGTGTCTCCAATACCTGCAGGACCTTCAGGTAAACCATGGTTAGGCATGTTCAGGTCACAAACTGGGTTTTGCTGGTGCGGAACACTAATGTGTTCAGGCTGAGTAAAGGTCCCCAGACTCTGGCAGGTTTGGGTCTCTCGGGAAGATTCAGATCAGATATTTTTGAGACCTTCACATCACTACTGGACACTCCTGGAAACATATCAGGGCTATGATGATGTGTTTACTTGGATTTGGTTCCAAAAAGATCTAAAGCCACCCATCTTCAGGGTTAACCCTGCAGAATCCAGTCTGGGTTTCTTGTGATTTTGCCTTCAAGTAGAATCACAACAAATTTTCAGCAATCATGTTTCAAATAGTTTTGTATACCATGACAAATATCATTTAGGCCAACTTTTTTGAAATGCATTGTAAAGTTCGGATTCTGTTTTTTGGCCATATGTCGACATGTAGGATCTTTAGAATCCTAAAATGATGGATTTGGTGTTGTCCAGTCTACATTGCTGAATAGACCAATGCAAGAAGAGGCTAAGACTGATGCTATCAATCTATATAGACATGTAGACTTAAAATAACGTTCAAATATTCAGATAATTTATGGATTATTTTTTAAAACTCATACAAAACCATTGCCTCTTGGAAGTAACAATTTCAGGGCAGGAATGAGCCACCAATGTGATTCATGGAATTCATATGGTACCCTGTTGATTCAGAACCTGGGGCAAATGCAAGTATTCAACTTTAAAACCATGTATGGAATGGTGTATTCTATTGACTTGGCTGAATACTGGTCAAATTCTCAATACTAACTATAAGCAGAATTGTCACATTGCAACACGAGCAATAATTTATTGTACCATTTTTGTCTGGTAGAGTAAATCATGGGAAAAATGGGTATTCAGCAGAACCTGGAGTTCCATGACTCCCAGATAATTGTACTTATTAATATTTAAAGTGCAGCATCTGGAGTTTTGACCTCAGTACTACCCAGTGCAGGAGATTTGAATTTAATTCAGCGGATATCAATATATTAGAAAACCTCTGAGAACCGCTTCCCAGTGATCATTGATATTGATTGAACAACTGAGCACTTTTAAACTGGCACATGCATACATGAGGCAAAATGGCGGCTGTAAGGTTAAACAGGGAGCAGAATGTGAGGCGAATCACAGAATGTTGATTTAAGAGCTGCCATTGACTCACAGCTTACTGGTATCCAATATTCTTATCCCACCCTAAAGGTTCAAACTTCAGAAAATGATTAATTATCACCACTGGAAAAATGCCCTGCCATTGAATTTTATGGAAATCCAAAGCCTGTTGTATGACTTTCAGAGGGAGCTACCATTGGTTTGATGAATTTGCAAAGGAATTTTGTATTCAGAGTAAGCTTCCATTCCTCTTAATACGTCAATAGAAGCATCAGTATGGATTTCAGATCTAATGGAAAGCTCATATTTCTGACGTTCCATGGTTCAGGAGGGTCACAGTGGAAGAGTAAAGTCTAGAGTCTTTTCTTTGTTAATCTACATAGAAAATTCAAACTTGTATCTAACAAAACCCTATTATTTCTGGGCCTTGGCCCCACAGTCCTATGGAGGGTTCTACCATGGCTCATAATACCCAGTATGCGTAACCTCTTCAACACTAAGAAGAAAAGTCCTCTCTTGAAAAGTTATATAAACAATGAGGGGTCATTAATGTGAGACTTCATCTTATAATCAATCTATTATCTTGCTATTATGTGGTTGCCTCCTAACCAGAGCTAGCTATCTTAGATTCAGCCATGCCAGTCAAACATG
The DNA here is from genome assembly GCF_017654675.1 of Xenopus laevis. Classification (NCBI taxonomy): domain Eukaryota; kingdom Metazoa; phylum Chordata; class Amphibia; order Anura; family Pipidae; genus Xenopus; species Xenopus laevis. The sequence goes on from NC_054385.1 coordinate 4,916,154, forward strand.
TACCGATAATATCGTATGAAATAGATGTATAGTGCCTGGTTGATTCTTACATATATCCATGAACTGAATTGGACGGTTCGAAATTGGGCAGGTTAGAAACTTTCATCTGCTGATGCACCATGTTGGCCAAATAAGAAAATAAAGAGAAGATGCAGAACCTATAAAAGTCCTCTTCACCCATGACTCGATTAGGCAGATGTAACCAGCTTGTACGTGTATGGCTGCCTTTAGCTATTCCTACAAGAATAAACATATACATATACATGGATCTTTTTTTGGGATACTGACAATATATAAAAAACCATGTCCAAGCATCAAGACCCAATATCATGGGGGCTTTTCTTTTTTGATGGTAAGAGAACCAAATATCATGGCAGAGATGTTGTCGTTTCACTCATTATCTTTATTTCTATGGTCCTACCTAGCCCTAGCCTGGGTTGTCTTTGCTGACACTCTACCCCTGCCAAGCAAAATGGCACCAGACCCTTTTCGTTCTTTTCTTTATATAAATTGTGCTCTGCAATATAAACTCAATGACAAAAGTGATAAATGCTCTCTTGGACAGCCTCACAAGCTTTGGAAAGGACCCCTTTAGTAATTCCGCTTGCTATAGGGGAATGTAGGCAGTGACATGACAATTGACAAAGTGTCACTATAGTAGTTTTTAATCCTTGGTTGGATATGACCATTGCTTTCTATACACTATCTGTATCCAAATCTCTTAATTTAGCAGTTTTCTGAAACAATCGTGCAATAAGTCCATACAGGACATCTTACTCTATTTCTGCCCAAAAAAAATCCATGAACAATTTTTGTTTTCAGGAGCCTCCACTTTAAGAGCTACAGGTTATACCATCAGAATTGCAGATTTGCAATCAAACAGCTCCTCTCCGCTTCCTCCTGATCATTTCAGAATAATTGACTTTTTCATTTTGGAGCTTTTCCTTGTGAATGACAGAGAACCAATCCTATATCTTTCATCAGCTACATCAAAGCGCGATGAGCCTCATTGTTGTATTGTAACATTAAATAAAAATCGGCACCAGGCTTCAGAGGGAAAACTCACCGGCGTAGCATATGGCCTTCATAAGGTGTACATTAATGAGATATATAAAGGGACAAGATAAGAAGCGCGTATGTTGTTATAACCTACAGTAAACTAAACGAAATAGATTTCAAAGAGATTGCCGTTCCCTTAGACAGATTTATATTGCAGGCGATGAGCAGAATAGAAATGTGTGCAACTTATTCTCTGGGATTTCAGGAGGCCTTTGATGAAATTACACCTGACAAGCTTTAGCTTGGTCTGTAAGCCACTGGGAACGAGCAGAAAAAAGGAACTGGGCACGGACGCAGACAGTAAAACAAAGGAAAATGATATTGATTATGAACTGCAACAACAGGCACTGCCCTGGATTGTCTTTTATTTTATATTCTGGAGGTTTTAGTAAGGTCGGTACTTCTCAGACTTCAAAGCTGAACCTTGAACCTGGTTGTTGGAAATCTTCGTGGGCAATGCTTAGGGTCTTTAATGTGAAAATGCAATGGCTGGCCAGGCCAATTTGCCCTAATCTGTCATACTGGTCCACAGCCTGCTCATAACTGGGCTCACAGCAGACAACTAAGTTTTATTGAACAAATGTAGTTCTACTGCATGGAACTTACCAGGATTCACCGGTTAAAAGGGAGGAAATACTGGCATATGATATAATTAAAGAACCATAACTTTTTTATTACTTTTTCTGAATAGTAAACTATGTATTTTGGAGGTGCTTAGGTGTAGAGCAGTGCTGAATGGTACAAGGGAGCCCTGTACTTGCCGAGAGCATCTTTTCTGCTGCCTTGGGTTAATGATGTGTAAGGTAGGGACATTTCAGTCCCAAGTGACCTTTCTCTATATATATTGTGCCTCTAAGAGCCGGCAGTGAAGTGAAGTAATGAGAGAAGCTCCATTTTGGGACAGCAAAAAGCTGGACTATGGGCCAGTGTTGGACTGGGGCACCTTGAGCTCAGTGGCAGATTTGACCTCAAAGACTCCTGTCGCCATGACCATATTAGCCTCCAACCCTTACCCCACAAGGACCAAGGCCCAGGTTTTTCTTCTGGTACCCCCAGGGCCAGTCCAACTCTGTTATGGGCACAAAGATTATATTCCAGAGGGGAATATGTATCGTAAAGCAGAATCCAAAGGCTCCATTTTTGGACAGGCTGTACAATGCCAGTGTCTTTTTGGAGTACCGTTATCCCACTGGAGAACCTGAACTTAAGGGACTCTATCACCACCACCGTCACCACTGACTGCCAGCCCTCCCTGACTCCAGGACTGGGGCTAATCAAGATTTCTCTTGGTACCACGGTGGACCAGTTTAACCCTGCTATAAGCATTGAGTGCATATTCCGTATTGTGAAACAACATCCAAAGAAGGTGATAGAATGGTCTTGGTATAACTATTCTGTAGTAAAAGTGGCTCCAAATATTTCACCCCAAATACTTTCAGTAGACTAGTTTAGCCTGAAACTACTGGAAAAGACCAGTTTGGCATTTGGACAGAATACAGATGTCTTCATCCTTGGAAAGTCATGAAACACGTAGCCGAGCGTTCCAGTAATTATACAGGTGACAGGAAGGTTATCTGAAAACTACTCTTTAATGAAAGAAAACAAGGTCAACGCCTATCAAAGGGGAGCAAAGTTAAGATATTTTGTTTTATCAGCCCCCGCTGGGTGAATCTCCAAGCTACAAAAGGCGAGAGACCACCGTGATCCACCGCAGCACTCAATGAACTAAGGGCATATCTTCAAAGCGTCTCTTTAAAGCAGGAATGATTAATTATAGGAAATTCCCCACGATCTTACCCCCGTGCTGTTTATTAAAATTACAAATTCGACAGCACAAACACATCTTTTCATCTCGCTCCCTTGACAGCTTCTTGCTGCGGGAGCTGCTTTTTGATGTCGGCTCAGATCTGCAATGGAGGAAAAAGATTTCAAGCTTTTGTTTTTTTTAGTTTTTTTTTTGCCTTTAACCTGCTCCATAAATCTGTGTTTCATTTTACCTTACATTAGGCAAGGCTCTGTATGCCAGGGAAGATCTTTCTTTCCATCAAGTGAGATGTTTGGTTTAAATAGCGGTTGAGATGAAATCTAGCCAAGCACTTCAAAAGCTCTAAGGCTGTGTGACCGTAATTCTTAAACAATCTTTTCCTCCGCTGCCCTTAAAGAGCTTAAATTCTGCCATTTTTCAGAATGAAGGCATAACAAAAGGCAGTTTGGGAGGCTCAGTTTGATCTAAGGCGCATACGAATGTGCCTGTACGCCGGCATCCTCGGAAGTTTTACAAGTGCGTTCCTCTGGGGACCTTTAAATAAAAAAGGAATTTGTTATGTGGATCAGCGTGTCACTTGCTTATATAATCTCGCTGCCTTTATACTTCTCCTTTCTTCTAAATATGTTATTAATATAACCCCCCGAGGACTTGGCTTCGTAAAAAAAAAGGCGGCGGCTGTTGGAGTGACGTCTGTCTAGACATAGCAAGCTTTCATTCTGGAACGGGTACAGGGGAGATGCATTGCTCATCTTTCCTTTCTTCATACCCATCATTACAAATAGATTTCTCCCCTGCATTATTTATATAGACAGTGCGCTAATCTGAAAACCGCTTGGTTCGGGGGAAAAATGTTGTTGGATGTATTTCGCTCAACGTTAATGGCGCTTTCATGTAATGAGGAGAAGCGGATATTTTTGTGTGGAGGTGGCAATGCCAGAACAAGAAGAACTGGAACATGAGATGGGCAGTGGCGGAATTATTCTCTCCATCCCAATCCCACAAATGTTATTAAAGGGATACTGTCATGGGAAAAAAACATTTTTTTCAAAATGAATCAGTTAATAGTGCTGCTCCAGCAAAATTCTGCACTGAAGTCCATTTCTCAAAAGAGCAAACAGATTTTTTTATATTCAATTTTGAAATCTGACATGGGGCTAGACATATTGTCAATTTCCCAGCTGCCCCAAGTCATGTGACTTGTGCTCTGATAAACTTCAATCACTCTTCACTGCTGTACTGCAAGTTGGAGTGATATCACCCCCTCCCTTTTCCCCCCCAGCAGCCAAACAACAGAACAATGGGAAGGTAACCAGATAACAGCTCCCTAACACAAGATAACAGCTGCCTGGTAGATCTAAGAACAACACTCAATAGTAAAATCCCATGTCTCACTGAGACACATTCAGTTACATTGAGAAGGAAAAACAGCAGCCTGCCAAAAAGCATTTCTCTCCTAAAGTGCTGGCACAAGTCACATGACCGGGGGCAGCTGGGAAATTGACAACATGTCTAGCCCCATGTCAGATTTCAAAATTGAATATAAAAAAATCTGTTTGCTCTTTTGAGAAATGGATTTCAGTGCAGAATTCTGCTGGAGCAGCACTATTAACTGATTTTTTTTCCCATGACAGTATCCCTTTAACATTTAGAGACAGAGCTGTGTGTGTGAGAGAGTGTGTGTAGAAATATTGCCATTAAAGCAGAACTAATGCTTATAATTTATGGTTAGAAATGGTGTACCACACAGAGGTTCGCTAGCACTGTATTGATAACGATTCCCCGAAAAGCAGCCCCTCCTTCTTCTTAGGCCAACTTCTGGGTTTCAGTGATATTGTGCAGTGGGCTTCGGGGTTGTTGGAAATCATCATCCGTCATAGAAGTTGGTTCTAAGGGCAGTTTTGAGTGTCAGCGGGACTGCACATGCTCAGTTGGCTCCTGTTGAGAAGCTAAATCTCAATATAAACGCTAACTAATGAAACTGAGGTTAAATTTGTACAGGGCTGCCATTAGGAATTATGGGGCTCCAATTATTAACCTACTAGTCATCTGGGCCCCTGCCAACACATAGAAGAGGGCCCCATTGAAACAAAACCTGCCATTATCAGTTGGTCTTCTTATTTATTTTGTTTTGTATTAGCATTCTTATTCTCCCTACAATTGAATATGCCCCTGAAAGGTATTTTAGATATATGTGTATCTTTTTTTTCATATCCCATCCGGACGTCCTTTCGGACTGCTTCCTGGTCACTAGGGTCATTAATCCCTAAATAGCAGAGAGTAGGTGAAATTCCAAGCTGGAGAGGTTTAGAACAAAACAGTCAATTGAAAATGAAGACCAATCGCAAAAATTGCCTTAGAGTATCACTGTCTATCTCAAGGTGATCTACCCCTTTATCACTAATCAGCCCTGTATCGGGCATTATTTAACTGTGTTAAACTGACACTGTTACCAGGACAGAAATAGGGAAAGTCGTTGCTTAAATGCAGGCGCTTCCCAAGGATCGGACGTATAACTGTGCAGGTGTTTTATGCCTGTGAAACCCCACTGATTAGAGCCAAACCTGTAATCACTATGTCCAATTAATCAATTGCTTAATTAGGCGATGCACTTTTAGGTGTGTATAAATCTAGCCCTCTGGGCAGCTACGGAAGTTGATGAACCATCTTTTAGAGAATCTATTATGGTGTTGCTCCTATTAGTATCCGCAGAAGGTGCCAGGAATGTTGTGCATTTTTTCCCCGGCTGCTGCTTAATTCCAGTGCACTGCGACATCTAAACTTCAGAGATATTTCTCCCAGACTGTTGTTAAACGTGCGTTACTGTTGACTACTGATACAACAAGGGCAAAGGCCCAAGGCCCTTTAGAGGTGCAGATCGGTGCCTATGAAGATGCCCCAGTAGCTCCCCATCTTCCTTTGAGCTAATTCATCGAACATCCTTTGGGATACATCTATATCTATAGCTTATTTAGCCTCTGCAACCTATAAAAACTGATCAGTAAATATCTTTGATCAGTCAACTGCAAGATAAATGATATAAAATGCCTTCTTGACTGCTATGGGTTACTACAATGGGACAGTCATTGCCCAAAGCCCAATTCCTCTTTCCCTGGTATGATGTGCCCTAAAATGTACATAGCTCTAGTTGTGGGCGGCATGAACTACAGTATGCATCTGTTTGGGCTAACAAGGCCAACTCATTGTCTCTCATTACCATTCACATTTGGCTGCTGTCCCCCATTAACTCTTCAGATATGATGGGTGGGCACAGATAGCTTGACCCAAAAATGGAGAGTAGGCGATCTGTGATTCCTAGGGGAGTTTAGAGGGCTGTGATTGTTAGAGGGTTAGGGGAGTGTAGAGGTATGTGTTGGATATTCAAAAAAATATATTTCTGAAGTTTTGGAGGGTCTTCAAAGAAATTTACTTTGGCTTATGTTCAGTCATATGTATTGGTGCAACTGTACCTTACAGAATCTAAATACAGTTGGTTGCATTGTGCCTGGCACAGTTAGAACGGCCTACCAGAGGATTTTCCTTTTGGCCAGGTCTTTGCGGGTCCAAGTCAAAGGAAATTCCCACAAGCACTTTCTTATTTCTCTGTAGACCTATAAAACACCTAGAACATTCACCACAGTGAGAAACCCAACATTTGAGTAAGAACATCCTGACTATGCAACTGTGGGGGAAGACCATGCTACTTGAAGTACTTTTATTCCAAGCCAACCTGGATCTTCTTGCAATATTCTTCCCGTTATTGTGTAGAGATACCTCAAGCACTCCTCTTCTCATTCTATTTCTATTTACAGGACATTACCACATTCCTTTATAAATGTTCTCTCTCTGTGCACACACACAGCCTTTCTAAACTGTAAAGTCAGATAAAATAAAATAGAGCGAACAAATGATTTCTGTGACAATGTAGGGGGAAAAGGCCATTCTTCTGCCTGTTCATGATGCCTCGCGCCTCAGAACCAGAGCTTCTAAATGCTCTTTAAACCTCAGCTTTTGATATTCGGATAGCTGTGAAAGGTGAAGATTCCTTCTATCCATTTATCTCCACAGCGTGAGCCATTGGGATTAGCTAATTAAATTCCGCACCTCTGGTTTCCATGGCGCTTGTCAATGCATAAATCCATCTCCTTGGATAAAATATGGGTCATGGTATCACTTTCTCATTGAGTGGATTTACAATGGCAGGGGGTGGGGCGGGCAATAAACCTCCAGGTCTTTATTATTTGAAATTTTGCTCAACCTCCAGGCTACAGAACAATAAAACAACATTGGACGGAATCAAGGAGACACGGTCCAACCCCACCACATCCCATAACATTTTTTATGATGTTGTTGTCTTTAATCTTATGGTGCATTCTTCTCTATCATTGGGCACCTGGCTTAAAAATAGGGCCACGAACAAAAAAGACATTTTGTCTGTAGCCAATTTTTTTGTAATAAAAATGTTTTAAATGCAACGTCCAAGACTAGATTTCAAATAATTTAATTTTAAACATTAAACCCATTCCTTACCTGCACTTATTCCTCTAAAGATGCAACTGTAACGCTATTTAAGATTGGTAAGACACCGCCTTCTTTAAATCACAGTGGGACTCTTTGCTCTCCTTAATTAGAGCCTCTTATAGGCTGGAGGTGCAGCTTTCTGTAGCCTGGAAGAATCTATTCAGATTTGAATATGAAAGTGTGATGTTTTTGTTTTTTGTTGGGTGATGAAAACAGGAGAAGTTTGCTCATTTGGGATGGTGGTGGGGGAAGGAAGGCCGTATGGACAATTCAAGACTTTGCAAACTGGCCTTTTGGTGTGTTTGATAGAAAAATTGCCAATGGACAGAGGGATGGACTCTGCGGGCTGGAGGGTGTATGGGTGGGTTTGTGGGATTTTTGGTTATTTTTGTTTTGTTGTATGATTTGTAAACTGTTTATGAATTGATTGAATTGAATTGATTAATTTAAAGTGATCTTTTAAATAAAAAAATTCTTAATTAGAGCCTCTGGCTGCTCTGCTAACTCCCCTCAGCCTGGCTCTTACTCTCGGCATCAGCTATAACAAGATTTAACCTCACCCTCACTACTAGAGATGTCTTCTACCTTAGGTTCTCCAGCCCCATCTACTCCTTCATCAACTGGGGTCCAAAGAGGCCAAACCACATGATGACTTATTGTTTAAAGACTATGGATACCCAAAAAACCTAGTCAATAAGGAACTAACAGGGATATTAGGTCCAACTAAATCCCCCATAATTCCTACCTACATACCTACAATTTTCCCAAGTACCTGGTTCACTTTCCACGGCATTGTCAGGAGCAATTTTAAGTGTCAAAACCATGGACATTCACTGCGATAGTTAGATAATGTAATGCTGCATCTCTTTCCTATTAAAGCTACTCCTTGGCTGTTACACACCCCCGGAATGAACATATACTGACAGATGCAGGGTTTGGGGGAGGACATGAATAAAAACAAGCTGATAGTTCTGTTGAAGACAAAATGACTCAGTTTGTAACCCTACCCCTACATGTATTAGTACGCCTTCCATCCATTTCCCCATCACTTCAGCATGGGCTGTATCTGACTGCCGGCTGCACTTTAACTGCGGGACACGTTTTAAAAGGGGGCCATGCTGTTTCCCTTCCCCGTCCCCACTGCATTGTTAGAATGTCGAAATCAATTTGGAAAGAATATCTAAATTGAAATGAAAATATATTCTTAGGAGTGTGTGACACTAAATGGAGCTCGGGTGCAGAGAGATTATGTTCAGAAGCTTTTAGAACAGCACATTTCCCAACCCACGGGGACTTTTAGGCCATTTCGGTGTCTCGCTTTGCTGCGGTGTCATTTTTTTAAAATATGTGGCTGTTAATGTTCAGAATCTGCATGGCAGCTTCCCTTTGTTATTTCTGATGCTAATGGCAAGTTCAGACTAAGGTTATGGATGAAAAATGTTGTAGTTGAGCAAAAAAAAAAGAAAAAAGAAGCTTTTAAGGGCACAGAATCCTTCTGAAGTATTTTAAGGAGGCATCAAATGCAACATCTGGAGATTCTGCTAAATACTAGGTCCTCAACCAAAGAACTGACCAGATATTAATGCAATCTGAGTCTTAGGGTGGCCAGACATGGGCCATTAAAAACTGCCAACTTAAAGTGTATAAAGGGCCTGCCAACTAATAAGAATTTACCAGCAATGTATTGGGCCGGTTAGAAAATGTATTGGGCCGGTTAGAAAATCCTTATTACACAAGGGCCACATCACTTAATTGATGTGGTGCTTAACAAGTTTGCAGGGCCTTATGATTGATCTACCCAAATTCATTATCTGCTCACCTCCCTATGTCATCAGCCCATTTACACCTAACGTAAACTGGCAACGTATTTATCCTGCTGTGTATTCTGGGGTATTATACATGGAATTGGCACTGTATTTATCTGCTGTGTGTTCTGGGGTATTATACATGGAATTGGCAGTGTATTTATCCTGCTGTGTGTTCTGGGGTATTATACATGGAATTGGCACTGTATTTATCTGCTGTGTGTTCTGGGGTATTTTACATGGAATTGGCCCTGTATTTATCTGCTGTGTGTTCTGGGGTATTATACATGGAATTGGCACTGTATTTATCTGCTGTGTGTTCTGGGATATTATACATGGAATTGGCACTGTATTTATCTGCTGTGTGTTCTGGGGTATTATACATGGAATTGGCACTGTATTTATCTGCTGTGTGTTCTGGGGTATTATACATGGAATTGGCACTGTATTTATCTGCTGTGTGTTCTGGGGTATTATACATGGAATTGGCCCTGTATGTATCTGCTGTGTGTTCTGGGGTATTATACATGGAATTGGCACTGTATTTATTCTGCTGTGTGTTCTGGGAATTATACATGGAATTGGCACTGTATTTATTCCTGCTGTGTGTTCTGGGGTATTATACATGGAATTGGCACTGTATTTATCTGCTGTGTGTTCTGGGGTATTATACATGGAATTGGCACTGTATTTATCTGCTGTGTGTTCTGGGGTATTATACATGGAATTGGCACTGTATTTATCTGCTGTGTGTTCTGGGGTATTATACATGGAATTGGCCCTGTATTTATCTGCTGTGTGTTCTGGGGTATTATACATGGAATTGGCACTGTATTTATCTGCTGTGTGTTCTGGGGTATTATACATGGAATTAGCACTGTATTTATCCTGCTGTGTGTTCTGGGGTATTATACATGGAATTGGTCCTGTATTTATCCTGCTGTGTGTTCTGGGGGTATTATACATGGAATTGGCACTGTATTTATCTGCTGTATGTTCTGGGGTATTATACATGGAATTGGCCCTGTATGTATCTGCTGTGTGTTCTGGGGTATTATACATGGAATTGACTCTGTATTTATCTGCTGTGTGTTCTGGGGTATTATACATGGAATTGGCACTGTATTTATCCTGCTGTGTGTTCTGGGGTATTATACATGGAATTGGCACTGTATTTATCTGCTGTGTGTTCTGGGGTATTATACATGGAATTGGCACTGTATTTATCTGCTGTATGTTCTGGGGTATTATACATGGAATTGGCCCTGTATGTATCTGCTGTGTGTTCTGGGGTATTATACATGGAATTGGCACTGTATGTATCTGCTGTGTGTTCTGGGGTATTATACATGGAATTGGCACTGTATTTATCTGCTGTGTGTTCTGGGGTATTATACATGGAATTGGCACTGTATTTATCTGCTGTATGTTCTGGGGTATTATACATGGAATTGGCCCTGTATGTATCTGCTGTGTGTTCTGGGGTATTATACATGGAATTGGCACTGTATGTATCTGCTGTGTGTTCTGGGGTATTATACATGGAATTGGCCCTGTATGTATCTGCTGTGTGTTCTGGGGTATTATACATGGAATTGGCACTGTATTTATCTGCTGTGTGTTCTGGGGTATTATACATGGAATTGGCCCTGTATGTATCTGCTGTGTGTTCTGGGGTATTATACATGGAATTGGCACTGTATGTATCTGCTGTGTGTTCTGGGGTATTATACATGGAATTGGCCCTGTATGTATCTGCTGTGTGTTCTGGGGTATTATACATGGAATTGGCCCTGTATTTATCTGCAGTGTGTTCTGGGGTATTATACATGGAATTGGCCCTGTATTTATCTGCTGTGTGTTCTGGGGTATTATACATGGAATTGGCACTGTATTTATCCTGCTGTGTGTTCTGGGGTATTATATATGGAATTGGCACTGTATTTATCTGCTGTGTGTTCTGGGGTATTATACATGGAATTGGCCCTGTATTTATCTGCTGTGTGTTCTGGGTATTATACATGGAATTGGCACTGTATTTATCCTGCTGTGTGTTCTGGGTATTATATATGGAATTGGCACTGTATTTATCTGCTGTGTGTTCTGGGTATTATACATGGAATTGGCCCTTATTTATCTGCTGTGTGTTCTGGGGTATTATACATGGAATTGACACTGTATTTATCTGCTGTGTGTTCTGGGGAATTATACATGGAATTTGGCCACTGTATTTATTCTGCTGTGTGTTCTGGGTATTATACATGGAATTGGCCCTGTATTTATCTGCTGTGTGTTCTGGGGTTTTATACATGGAATTGGCACTGTATTTATCCCACCAAGTGTTCTGGGGTATTATACATGGAATTGACTCTGTATTTATCTGCTGTGTGTTCTGGGGTATTATACATGGAATTGGCACTGTATTTATCCTGCTGTGTGTTCTGGGGTATTATACATGGAATTGTCCCTGTATTTATCCTGCTGTGTGTTCTGGGGTATTATACATGGAATTGGCACTGTATTTATCCTGCTGTGTGTTCTGGGGTATTATACATGGAATTGGCACTGTATTTATCTGCTGTGTGTTCTGGGGTATTATACATGGAATTGGCACTGTATTTATCTGCTGTATGTTCTGGGGTATTATACATGGAATTGGCCCTGTATGTATCTGCTGTGTGTTCTGGGGTATTATACATGGAATTGGCCCTGTATGTATCTGCTGTGTGTTCTGGGGTATTATACATGGAATTGGCCCTGTATTTATCTGCTGTGTGTTCTGGGGTATTATACATGGAATTGACACTGTATTTATCTGCTGTGTGTTCTGGGGTATTATACATGGAATTGGCACTGTATTTATCTGCTGTGTGTTCTGGGGTATTATACATGGAATTGACACTGTATTTATCTGCTGTGTGTTCTGGGTATTATACATGGAATTGGCCCTGTATTTATCTGCTGTGTGTTCTGGGGTATTATACATGGAATTGGCACTGTATTTATCTGCTGTGTGTTCTGGGTATTATACATGGAATTGGCACTGTATTTATCTGCTGTGAGTTCTGGGGTATTATACATGGAATTGGCACTGTATTTATCTGCTGTGTGTTCTGGGGAATTATACATGGAATTGGCACTGTATTTATCTGCTGTGTGTTCTGGGTATTATACATGGAATTGGCCCTGTATTTATCTGCTGTGTGTTCTGGGGTTTTATACATGGAATTGGCACTGTATTTATCCCACCAAGTGTTCTGGGGTATTATACACAGAACTGGCACTTTATTTGTTCTGCTGTATGTTCTGAGGGTATTGTACATGGAATTGGAAGGAATCTATGTAGAAAATGTCCTTAATTAGTCTCTGCAAACACAGAAATCACCCTCTGCCTGTACTTCCATGTATCATTTTTATTTACTTTCTATCTATATCCATATCCATTATCTCTTTATGCATTACTGTTGTCTTTATAGCGCACATATTACTGCACGGAATAGATACAAACTATTACCGTTACCTATATGGCAAATACTGGCAATGAATTATTTTCTAAAAGCAAGCAAATCACTAATGTGTGCAACTCGCATTGTATCACTTAGGAAATGTATCATATAAATGCGTCTATAAAATAAATATATGAGATCGTGATATTTTCATTCCAGCCCATTAAACATATGCACTTTCCGTGATGATGGCGGCTGCAGCGGGGGACATCTGCTCTCCAACGACAGGAAAATAAAGCGTAATACTTCTACTTATAAAATACATTGTAATAACAAGAAGGTCTTGGATATTTGCTTGGTACACATTGTGCTGCCATGCCATTTCCCGAACTCTTCAGCAGATCAGTGGGATTTATATTGTGCAGCCAATGACCTTGGCTTAGTGCAGAGGTGCGGAGAAATGTGGTGCAGATCACCCTAGGGGAGGCTCAGACACAAAGAAGATTGATGAAGATTGATTAACGGCCAACTCTGTAAGCGATACTCATAGTAGGACAGTTATGTTGGATATTTTTGGTATTATTTTTGGGGGGGTTGGTAAAAACATCTTTTTTGTAACATTATTATAAGCTGAGGAAGGCCCTGTAGGAACCTTCTCATATTTGTCTTGTCCTCTCTATGACTGTTGTTCTAGAAACCTCCTCATATGGCTCTGCCTAGTCCTCTCTATGACTATTGCTCTAAGGACCTCCTCATATGGTTCTGTCCTGTCCTCTCTATGACCAGGGCTGGATTTCCCTGCTTGCTGCCCTGAGGCTGTCCGCACGCTCATCCCAGCCCCACCATGCCGCCCCTAAACTTTCACCGCCATTGGCCCAGGCCTTTGTGGCCACACCATAAATCCGGGCATATCTATGACTATTGCTCTAAGGACCTCCTCATATGACTCTGCCTAGTCCTCTCTATGACTATTGTTGAAGGGACCTCCTCATATGGTTCTGCCTTGTCCTCTCTATGACTGTTGATGAATTGACCTCATATGGTTCTGCCTAGTCCTCTCTATGACTATTGATGTAGGGACCTCCTCGTATATTTCTGCCTTGTACTCTCTGTGACTTAAGTTGTAGGGGCCTCCTCATATGGTTCTGCCTTGTCCTCTCTATGACTATTGTTGTAGGGACCTCCTCATATGGTTCTGCCTTGTCCTCTCTATGACTATTGTTGTAGGGACCTCCTCATATGGTTCCACCTTGTCCTCTCTTTGACTGTTGGTGTATTGACTTCCTCAAATAGTTCTGCCTAGTCCTCTCTATGACTATTGTTGTAGGGACCTCCTTGTCTTTTCTGTGTCTTAATGCAAATCTATTTAATATTTGTGTATGAACTAAGCAATATTGTTGTAGAACAGTTTACAAACCCCTCACTGATTACTTGTCTTAAACTGCATGTCGGCTCTGTGTGGCCTCCACACAAATAGGTGTGTGCTGTCATATATGTACTGGCATCATCTGCTAAAGGCATGGAAAACTGAGCTGATTTATTCTGAAACTGTGCCACATGGGATTTAAGCCAATGAAAAAAATGAACATGGTGTTACCATGGAAGCCGTACAGAGCATTATCTACTTTCTATCTGAACTATGGTTGTCTGCTAGTGCAGATGCCAATTGCAAACGAAGAACTTGTTTCTGAACTGCTGTACACCCCTACCCTGTTAGGTAAGTATTAGCAGTTGAAAAAGCCCTTTCATTAACCTTCTCATTATAAATGCCTGGATTGTGTATCCCCCTAAGGTGGCCAAATCTAGGCCATAGCCTTCCAAGGTCCGCTTCTGTATCTGGAAGATACTGCAGAGTCAGCAAGTTCTACAGGCTTGACCCAAGGGTTTAATACAAGAGTATAAATAGCGAGAGGCTAGACCAGCAAACCTGTGATTTGAGGTCAGATGTACCTACTGGTTGTATGGCATTTGGAGGCTATTGGTTTGTCAGTGTGCTGTTACATTAGTGAGAGAGTTGTCTGAATTTTATATGTGGCTACAGATCAATGCAAGTCTTGGAAACAAGGTGAAAGGTTGAGAATGAATGCATCTGGAAATGTTAGTTTCCGGTTGCTCTGTATTGAGTTCAAGTCAAAAATAAAGGGGAAGCTTATGCTTAAAGCCTGTTGTGTTATTTATTTATAATAGTGTTTTGATTGAAGGTATAAGGGTACAATAAAAGAATTGTTATAGGGGTGTTTCTTTTCTTTAGGTGTAGGTTCCTCATAGCTAGATGTCTTCATGAGCTGAATCTGAACCAACGAATCGATGATAAATGGTGTCAGGGAGAAAGCGAGTATCCTTTATGTCGTGTTTCTGATGACTAGGTGTGTTTTGCCTTTACTTATACAGCTGTACCATATGGCACATTTCAATAGAATTATGTCATGTAAGACGGGCAGAACATGTTTATTGATTCTGTATTGAAAACCAGACTGGATGAGTGATTACTACAACAGGCAGTTTGTGTCTTTAGCAGAACTCACTTTAATAGAGGACAGAGATGAAGATCAGCTTGGCAAAAAGGATTTCAGGGGTTGTCAATAATATGCTTATATGTGTAACTGCTGATCTGCCAACTTGTGTCTAAATCAAATAGCCAACGCAACTCTGTATCAACTAATTACTCCTCTATATTTAATGGTTAAGATCAGAAACCCATGTAATAATGTGTGCTGGCCACCTGGATCAGACCCAGAGATTAAATCCTTCTGAAAAAGGTCCCAACCAACATCACTGACCATCATCATGTTGACTTATTTAGATCTTATTAGAGTCTGACTTTTTTTCATGTTAAACTGGAATATTAAACATTTGTGTTCTTTTGGCATCTTTGTAGTTTTTTCCTTCACATTTTTTTCTGTGACATATGAACAACAGGGCTTTCTCCAAGGAAACACACAAACTTAACATGCTGACTTGTCTAAATACATGAGATCTGTAAATTACAGCAGATGGTAAATATGTGGTTTCATTTCTCATCCTGTCGGTTGTAATCTCCAGGGTTTAACACTGAGATCAAGAGAGAGGGAAGAGGAGGAGGAGGCTACGTTGGTCTTGTTTTCTTGCAACAAAATACCAAAGAGGACATTTCTATCAAAGCTGCGATGCCACCAGTTTAGGAGAACCTTGAAAGCAGCAGATTAGCGTTTCATTAGAAAGGGACTTCCCTTCAGTGAAAGCCAAAATGATCAGGATTTGTTCCAATTAAGCTTACGGTGTAAAGGAAATGTCATAGATCAGGGGTGATGGCTGATGTTTGATGTCTACCAGCTGCACAATAACTGTATATATATCACATGTGTTTTAATAGAATACATGATTTCAACATAGGCCTCGAAAATTGAGGGCAGTTCATTGTAAATATCGTTATACCTTGCACCTATTTTGGAGAGACCAGATTGTCAGACGCAGTTGGAAATATGACTTCAGAGTTGTCAAAAGCCTTTTGCTTGAAGAATGTGTCTTACCATTCATTTTCTACCCTACCTCAAGTGGTTGCTCCACAATTTGTCTCAGACCTTGAGCATGACCATGAAGCAGTGTTAGGTGTTTTGGCTGTTGTCTCCATGATGAAGGCTCCCTATCAAATCTCTGGAGAAAAAGTCTATCACTGTAGATGAAGTCAACCCAAAAGTCACAGGGTCCATACCTCACTACACGCCCGTTGGAGAATGAGTGGAATGTGTCAGTGAAGTTTGGTCATCAATGCCTGGATACATGGCACATTGCTTGGCTCATTGTCCCACATGGTAAAAGATTGGATCATTAGAGAATTCTTCCATGTACCATAACATGAATGCTTAACTGTGTAATTGTAAAATCCACGTTGAAGAGAATTTAACAAGAACACTGAGAGAGTTTCTTATTAGTGCAACATTACAATCATATTTGCTCTTAGACTTGGCATAAAGGCCAGACGTCACTCTTCGCAGACGTTGGCTGTTGAATTATGGACTCTTGAGCATGTAACTACTCTCTACTCTCATTCCATTTCCATTAAGTAAACATTCCCAGGAACATTGTATTCCATGCTTACAAGTTCAGTGCAATTGGGAATGGCTGCCAGTAGGGAATCACAACCCTATCGCAACTGTCATATCTCTTACTTTGTCCCTCAAAATAACCAAAGAATTGCCTTGTCGATCTGAGAAAGGATTGATGCTCGTTATTTATTAATGATCAAAATTCAAGCCATAGGCCACCTATGTATGGTTGATATTTTGGGATTTAATAACCTGCTGCTAACTGGCAGCTCACTTGCAAATGAAGATCTTCGGCTGCTACATGCTTTAATATAGAACAGGGCTAATTGTAAGATATACTAAGCTACCAAAGGACATATTATGCTCAAAACTGTCATGAAGTATGACGAGGATTAGAACTTCACCTTATCATAAAAAATGCCTTGGAAGCCTTCACTGGCTACATATCCCATGCTGAATATGTATCTGGAAAACAAATGGAGTTGAATGTTTTTTTTTTCTTATGATTATATTTAAGTTTCTTGCTCTTGATGAGCCTGTTGTGCACTTGTTACTCTAGGGAGCATGCTGCTGTTGCAATGGTAAACTTGTTTATCCTAGCTTCTATTCCTAAATTAGGTACGACAACGCACTCTTTATTTAGACACCTTTTTCCCTTCTGATAATAAGGACGAGCCAGCTGAGAGAATAAAACTGTAGAGCAGGAGTAGACACAGGGCTTCAGAAACTATGAAAGGTTTGGGAGGGACCTATGAGCTTTTGTCAAACATTAATGCAGAGTTTTTAAGACTTTTAGGGTTCAAGCTCTTCTACGCAGTCCAACATTTGGTTATAACCCCACATTGAGTATCTGAAACATATTATTAAGAGCTTCTCCTAGAACAGAGTTGCTATGGGACCAACCAGAACGTTTTGGAACCTGCACATTAATAGGTGCATTAACATAGAAAGGTTCTTGTAGAACACAAAGCTTGATAGACACTGATTTATTACTTAGCCCGGCACAGCAAGACTGAGGGCACAGTGCAAGATCCCTTGTGCAGTGGGGGAGGTAGTTATTTAATAGATGTGTCTATAAACAGCTTGTGCGTCTGCAGTTATTGCAAGGGCTGGAGGTCATATTAGGGAGATAAAAACAGCACATGCTACAACTGACTCATTTCAGCATTCTCCATTTAAATTTCTTGCATGGTAAGAACATTATAGAGGTCAATCTTCAAAAAGATTGGGAGCCAACCATTGTGATAACTTAAATTGGAAACACTGTTATTCAAAAGAATGTCGGAGGTGGTGGGAGAATGCTTCCTTTGGCCCAATCAGGCTGTCCTTATCACACATCTCAAAGACTTGAAGGATACTGACTCCTGATTCTGACATCAGTTTATTAATAGAATGATTTTTTGTGTTACTGATAACATTTTTAGCCAACAAAGCCCTCCCTTTACAAAAAGCAGCAGTAGTCCCCCCTGCATGGGTCTAAGTATTATGCTAGGCTCGTAGGGTCACAGCCATGGTATTTTTCTTCCATGTACCTAAATATTAATACTGTTCTCTGTCCAGAACCAGTAATTTGTGCCTTTTCGGCTGCTGTGTTTAATATAGAGCTAATGGCTGCGCAGCATAAGAGGGAAAGACAGATATGAAACGGCATGGCCCTCCCATAGAGAGCCATTATTTCTGGCTGTGATTCCAGACCAACATTTCTTTTTCCACTTCAACGTGAAAGGATACCTCTCCGGGGACTCACAGCGCTGAGCTATATTTAGAGAGCTATAGGAAACAGTGTCCTATAGATACCACATCCTCAATGACATTTCTCATCTGACCTTTTCTTTCTTCCATTGCGCTTCCAATATTGTATTTGGAGGGGACTTGCTGTATAAAACCTTCATGTTTTAAGGCTAGAACAAGACATCTGTTTTTATTGTGGGTCCTTATCTTGATGAAAATGTGATTTATGTAGGAATGTATATGTCTGGAGTCAAATGTTTTTCATGGAATGTCCTGGTTTCCAGAGAAACGTAATATCTCAGTTACATATTTTCTATGACGCTTGACCTATCCTTAATGAACAACACCAGCAGCACTGGAGTCATATTTGAACCTGCAGTTCAAGGTTTCAGGCCTAACTGCAACAGGAAGGTGAATGAATATAAAAAATAATCGGTTGTATGGGCTCCATAAGGTCAGGTAAACATTCAACAACACATTGTAGAAGAAGTAACCCCCTTTATTAGCCTATATATATATATATATATATATATATATAATATATATATATATATATATATATATATATATAGATATCGTCTTTTACCTTTGGCGAAAGGTTTTTGGGCTGGTTTCAGTCAACGGTGCTACAGAAAGTTTACTGTGGGTATTGTCAGGGGTTAGGTAGATTGGACCAGCAGTCCACAGCACAGTCACAACTGTCAGGCAGTTTATTTTCACTTGAAACAAATAAACAAAACAAATCCTTGCCACTTCATTGCCTTCTAACTAACACAGGCCAGTTTTCCTAACTAACCAGGAGTAGGCCTACCACCTGTCTCAGAAACATAGAAAATGAAGGAAAAACAAAGTCCCAACCTTGTAGTCATTCAAAGTTTCTCACACAGGCATCTTTTCTGTGACTTTCCCCCAGACTGGAGCTCTTTGTTATGACTTGTTATGCCTTTTCTGTTACCTACATGAGATGCCTCAGGTAGACCTAAAACACCCAGGCTGGACTTACAGTCCCGGAACCACTCTGTTTGGAATCCGGGAGATCTGTAAGCTCTGTCCTGGACTTTGCCAGGTCTCCTAAAAACGGTATATATATATATATATATATATATATATATATATATATATATATATATATATACTTGTATATGTGTATCTTGGGGTCATCTTCTACCGCAATAAACTATATAACTGCATAACACCCACCCAACTAGTCCAACCCTATCCCAAGTGATAACTCAAGTCTTACACAATATGCCATCTTTTTACCCAGAAATGCTGACCCCCCCCCCCCCTACTTAAATCCAGCATCATTGCGGCCAAGCACAATTTCATTCACCGCAGTTGCATTCTATGTATCAAAACAAACGCAACGGTGGGAGTCTTCAGTGGCAAATTAGATTCAAGTTGTGGCTAAAATCTTCACAATGGGGTTGCATCCCCTCCGATTTGTGGCCTTAAGACGAATTTAGTGTGTGATTATTTGAGGGAAGTCTGGTGCCTTTTGATACAATGCATTGATGGAACCATGGAGCTACCGCTATGTTGAGGGTGGTGATCTCTCCTGGGTCCCCCCACATCAACAGGCGCACTTACACGTGATTCTTCTTAAAGAGATGGACAAATGAACAGAATGAATGAAATTAATCAGACTCAAGTACCCGAATAGCATCAAAACACACACAATACACACTCAATACACACACACAGCCTTGTGTCCATTCTTTGGTGAAGGATTCTCTGAGGGAAACTGACTGGAAGGCGCAAATTTAAAAATGAAAAGAAATACACATAAAATACACACATGAATTCATTTACACAAGAAGCCACATCTTTTCTACTTTTCTCTCTTTATTTGCCTCAGATAGCTGTGGATTGTACAAATTTCTGTTGGAATTCCCCTTCCCCCCCCCCCCGCGCACCCCTTCAACTACCTGAAATAAAAAAAAAATCTTCATTCATTTTTTTTTTTTAGCAGTAGGGGATAAGAAAGAATGTTACACAGATTCCACAGAAAGCTATATATATATTTTAGTTATAAATTTGCATTGCTAACAAGTTACCGGAACAGAATATTTCTATTTACCATCATGTCACTTGCATATTGACTTGGCCTCTGCCAACTTATACATCTGGAGCTTCTGTTGAAGTTCAAACACTGCTTCCTATATTCATATGTATATATTATATATGTAATAAATATTTTTTTTTTAAAACCTTTTTATTTGATTTTTTTTTTTTACAATAAAAGTATTTTGCTCTTAATAAATTCCCAACTACTTCAAATCGAAACGACATTCATCGAGTGAACAGACAAATACAATTGAATACTTCTGGTTACAACAGACGTTATACATGATATTTTCTTGAATACATTTAAGCTTAAACAATATGGACGACTACTTCTTATAGAATACGCACTGGAAACCATCATGATTAGGAGATCACAAGGACCACCAGTCCAGCGGGAATGAGACTTAGGACGGCCTCTGTCCCCAATTTAATCTACAAAAGCCAACAGTGAACCTTCGATTCTTAAGATCACCAAACGGATTTAGGTTTCCAGAGAAGATTTCCTCTCTGGATGAGCTAGGTGGATTATTTGCTCTTCTTGCGTTACATAGACCTTATCAGTCATAGTGTCCTAACAGACCCTATGAGCAAAGGCTATTGTCCGTAACAGGTTATAACCAACAGTCACTGCCTTATTTTTATAATTTTTTTGTGTGTCCTTTAATTAGACAGCTTTTTCATTATTTTTGTTACTTAAGTGCAGTTTAAATGTCTTTGAAAGGTCTTCCCCAAGTGTAACAATGTCCCTATTGTCCGTATTTTCAGTCCTTAGAGATCACATGGGATTCCATATAATTCAGTCAAGTCTGCCCCTTGATAAAGACAGGTTTTGATTTTGGCAGCCATTTCTCTATTATTTTCACTCTCATCCCATTCTCTTGGTCAGTTCACAAGTAAAACGCCTGGCTACAACTCATCGGATCGAATGACATGGAAGAGGGTGACATTATAGAGAATTTGGTGTCCATTGTTCCAAGCGTACAAGGCCCTGTCCTTGGGGTTGTAGTCCAACATGGAGATGTGTGAGTAGAGGTTGTGGAAAGGAATGTCAATGTATTCATAGTTGGATGTGTTGGTTTGATAAGCATAGTGCACTTTGGTGCCACCTGAATAACCATTGGTGACATAGAGAGTCCCACAAATCATAAAGGCCTCACCAGCACTCCTCTTAGGATAACCTGTGCTCCATGTTTTGAGGATTTGCAGTGTATTAGGGTCCAGCTTGCTGATGACTATGTTACCAGCATTTTGATTTGTGGCATAGACAACCCACAATCCATTTTCATCCACCATGAGGTCAATGTCTGACTGTCCGCCCCAAGCATAGTGGTAAACGTTGGTGTAGCCGGCCGAGTCCAAGCTACGGGTCTTCAGTATTGTCTCTGATTTCAAGTCAAACCTGATGATGATGTGGCTTTGGAATTTGTTGAAATATATGGAACCGTTGTACACCACCTGTCCAGTCCCAGACCATGGATGCGGGAGACGGTGAGAGGTAAAGTTGTCAGTATTCATGAAGTCTTCCATGGACTTATACTCCCGAACGAATCGATTGTTATGGTAGCCGTCCATATACCAAACCTGTGGGTTAGAATACATAAAATAAATGCCTTGCACTCCCATTTGTTCAAATTGCTGCCTAGACTGAGCATCAGCATGCCACCCATTGGGGGGGAAGGGTGTTGCTGTAGGTGCCAGATACTGTCTATACTGCTCTATACTGTGCATGTGTTATAAGGGCCGATTTATTTTTGCTCATTTTGTATACAGAATGGAATGAAAGATGGCATATGGACCTTAAGATCTGGGAAGGTTCCATTTTTACAATGGAAATACTAAACCAGTGCAGGGTTTTCTGATACAAGGAAAACAGGGCCTTGAATAAATCTATCAGATGCCTTCGACTGAGGCCAACCTTGAGCTGCAGTAGAGAGCAGTCAGAATGTTAAAGTAGTTAGATCTCCTGTTTGTTGGGCACCATTCATGGAACAGTCAAGTCAACAAATGGTGCCCGGTCAAGAGCAGCATTTAATAACATCTCGTATATTTAACGTTGGGAGGCCTTGCAGAGGCTTTTTATAAGGACAAGATGTTTTTCCTTGCATCATGAAGTGATCTAGACAAAATCAGTTTCATTGCCCATAGGACCTCTTCTATTAATGCAACTGACCCCTCAATATCAATTTATTTGTTGCTGGCTGCCCCTTTATTAAGTACAGATAATATTTAGCGGCTCCAAACTCATCTGTCTGTTGCTTACATGAGGGATTTCTACAGTACCGAATATAAATTTGTGCAGACACATAATGCAGTGCCGTCTGTAGTCTGTCAGTGTGTCTTACTTACTCTGTTGTCTCCTTCTGGAGCAAGTGGATCTGTCATCCAAGAGCCAAACCTGGATCCAGATGTCTTTATTGTGACAGGTTCGCTGATTCCTGTGAGCTTGCCGCATGCTGTAAGAGAGGGCAAGAGAGTTGAGAGGGCACCCTTTGACTCTACAGGAGCTACCGAGCAACCCATTCTATGGAACTAGTGCAATACTGGGCCACATACTGTAGGCAGGCCGATAGATGAGCCAGCAGGGGAGATATCATAGCGGTGCATACATTTGCATAGATTAGGAGAGTATTTTGGGCCTAACAGATGGTGGGAGTACAGGACTGAGTATTTTCCTCTAAGTTGTGCCTAGGAGAATAGAACCGAATGCATATACATGAGGCCCCTGCCTTGTTAATGCAGAGACATCGCCTTACATTTCATTATCTATCTCTTTGGCTATCATTCCTGCGGGTCAGAGGAAGAAAAGTACAATCTGAAGCCTGGTAATTAGTGCTCGGAACGGAATAATTGCTGAAATAATCACTGGTATAGATTAAATATTAAATTTCAACCTCTGGCTATTCGGTGTAGGTGAGGACGGGGGGGGGCGGGGATGGGGGCTTGGATCCAAATATAACTGCTGGCAATATGAATATCCGATTACACGCTGTTTCTATATTTGCACAGCCGGCTGCATGGATTGGAAGAATGGCTGCAGAAGGAAAATATTTGACTAACGAGATTTTTCCCCCCTTGTGTATCACATCATGGAGAAGAATGTAAACCTTCTGCTTTCTATGCAGTGCCATCATGTTACGACACTTGCAAGGAGGTGACAGTTGCCAAGACTGCCCTTCTTACAATGCCTTGTATGTTCTGAAAACTATTTGCAGAAGCAACCAATGCATTGTGGGAGACTTCTGCCATATTCTTTCTGACTTCTGCCATATTCTGTCTATGATACATGTACGGGGTCGTTTATGGATTTTGTTATGATAACACTTATCATTTGGGGATTTTTTATAATATTTAGGTGGAGTTTGCCTTTAATATAAGGGAATAATCTCTTCTATGTATCACATTCTCTGGTTTTCCCCCCATAAGGCACCATAAGCAGAGGGTGTAATGTTTTGGGTAGCATGGCAGTGCCCATTACATTCGTATTGTTCTGAAGAACAAAGCTAAAAGACAATATCAATCCAAGCTGAATCCTCTTCCGACCTGTTTTGTTTGTATTCCAGGCAACTCTCTTTACTGCCATCCAGCTGCTGTGAAGTTGATTGAAATGTCATTGTGGATTTTTAATTAATAACTCACTGCGGGTCCTGCAACCGGGGGGGGGATCCATAACCTCACAGCCATATCCCTGTAGCCTGCACATTTGCATAGCATTCATGAGGAGCATTGCCGATGTCCGCACGTTTAAATGCCAAAGCCAGTCCCGGTAACCCTGGCACCTGCTGTAATTAAACCCAGCCTCAGCCAATCTCCTCAACCAGCTGTGTCTCTCTGATTATGAACTACAGATCCCATCATCCTTTGCCAGCTATATTAATGGGCGAATTTATCCCCATTTTTTCACCAGCGAGAAAATTTGCTGCGACAAAAAAGTCACTCGGGTAAAAATTGACGCGTTTCAAAATAATTTGGAGGCCCATTGACTTTAATGCATTTGGACAAAAAAGCCAAACGTGTAAAAATTGTCGAGCGCATAATAATTGTCGCAAGTCAAAATCATTTCGACGCCCATTGACATGAGTGCATTTGGACAAAAAAGTCGCGCATGCAAAAATCATCACTCGGGTTTCAAAATTATTTGGAGGCCCATTGACTTTAATGTATCTGGACAAAAAAAGTTGAACGTGTAAAAATTGCCGCGCGCATAAAAATTGATGCAAGTCAAAATCATTTTGACGCCCATTGACATTAGTGCATTTGGACAAAAAAGTCGCGCATGTAATCTTCGTTTGTGCAAACATTTTGTGCATCAAAATAGTTTTGACGCCCATGACGTCAATGCGTTTTCGCAAATTTTGCAATTTACGGGACAGATTCGGCCATCATTAGCCAGCTAGTTTCTTATTTCTCAAATTATGGACAGCAGCATGTACTTCAAAAAAAATGTTTCTGATCCACTGCCCTTTTTAAAAAAAGAAGCCATTATTTAAAAAAAATTGGGAGTACATGCTGCTGGCCATAATTTGAGAAATATGTTGGGAGCTACTGGGAACGCTTGAGGACTTGCAGCCTTTCCAAAGGGAAATATTGAGCTGGAGCAGCTGAATTGTCTACAGCTAGTATCTTAGGATCTTTCCTTCAGTTGCCAACATTAAGTTGATATGCCGTATGGGTTGGGGGTAAGTTATTCCTATTCTATTTGCTGTATGTACCTGTTTGTAGTAGAATTTTGGAATCCTAGAGCGCTGTTACTCCCAGCATTCAGAAAAGGTACCTGCACATTGCACCTCTAGATGCAGACTGCCAACGCTCAAGGCATGCACAAGCTACTGCATTTCGTGTCCATTTACAACAACATGAATAAAAACCGAGTAACAGGTGCAACAAAGCCTGCTACAATTAGCAGTCACAGCAAAGCCTAAGGCACTCAGTATACACTACAGCAGCGGCACACATGCAAATGTACAATGGCCCAAGGCCTGCTACACCCTGCAGTCACTCGAAGAATGGAATAAAGCCTACAGTGCTCTTAAACACCTCAACAATATAGAGAAAAACATATTATATTAAGGTGTCTCAATATAGGGAGTATCACATTTCCACTCTACCGTTTATATCTGATCTATGGCTTTCTATTTAGATCCCATTCTCCTATCTATGTCTCCTAACAGACCAAGCCGCCAACTGACCCATCCACTCTTGATTTCAGACTTTTGTGTTACAGTGTTAATAATTCTTTCCTTTGTAATGTGTATCCCAATAAAAGCTTGAAAGAAAACAAAGCACTGCATGAAATGTTCCCTAGCTAACAAGCAATGCCTCTGCAATACAAATGCAGGTTACGCTCGGTAATTGTGTTTCTGAAATAAGCTACAACCCGTCTGCCATAATCCATCTTCATGGAATAGGACTAAGCGTCATCGTTCTTTGCTCAACGAGCACTACCTTGGGATAGGAAGAAGCTCATTTGCTAGTGCAACCTAATCCAGATCCAATAATGTGCATTGGAACTGATTAAATCCGTTGGCACGTGGTGTACATTAGGCCTGCGTGAACTGAATGGGAATGAAGACATTACTAAGGCAACCGAGCGGTGGCATTTAAATGAAGTTCAGAAAGGACGGCCGTCATCCATGGTTTATAATGCCATCATGGTGCCTGTGATGTACTGTGAGCTGGGTCGTCTCTAGTGCTGCTCTGTAAAACTCAATTTGTTATACAAAGTAGCACCTACAAGTGTTTAAATATTGAGTTCTGGATATGTCACCCTAAAGAGCTTTGACCATACAAGGACCAATGGGTGAGGCAAGAGGCCAAACCTAAAGAGTCTATACTGAGGAAGAGTTGATGCAACCATGCACTTTTTTCCCCCAAAAGATATATTATTTACTATCCAAAGCCAATTTCCATTTCCATTACTGCCTATGATATCTTTGGATTTTTTTTTAACAGATTTGTGGAATTTTCTGTCCTGGCATCCCAATCAGGTTGTTCTACTGTCGACTGTAATTGAAACTCACTTTTCATTGCAATAAGACGTTCGGAACGCGCTAACCGAGGCGTCTGTTTTTCATTTGTCACAATCTATGCGCCATATGGTAACTCAACGAAGACTTGTGCTCACTCACTGTAGTCATGGTTTGGAACAGATTGTGTTTCTTTTAATTTGCTCTTGCTTGATTTTTTTTTTTTAAATGAGCAAGGCCAATGGATTCAGCAGTATTACAACCATCATTTTAATCTGTCTTTGGACAGCAGGCTGGAAGTTTTATCTCGCTCTCCCCATTTGTTTTCTGCCATGTCTTCTGAAGGACCTCAAAGCAGCACATTGGAAGCTTTCTAAATCTTCATCCACTTACTGCTATACCTGCTCTGATGTGAGGGCAATGTTCCCTCTAAGCTGTGCACTTGTGCATGCACACACAAATTGTGGTGCACACAAAGAATTTTGCGTGAGAACACATTATTTTTGACCAGGTTTAGCAAGTGTGTACACAAGAATTTTTTTGTCCACACAGCCAAGAAAAAATGAGAGGGTGTGTGGGTATTGTCAAAACTATTGATGCAGGTTGTAAAAGTCCTCGACACCTTTACGCCAAGCTATATTACAAGACTAGGCTTTCACTGGGCTCCCATGAGCAACAATGATGAAACAAAACCATCATGCAGGACAGAAAAAAAAATCTACAGAACTTGGTTAAACTCAGTGAAGACCTTCTAAGCTCCTACTGGAATGCTTATATCTGTTGTTATACCCTACTACTAATTGCATGCTGTGGCCAGCCCAGGGGTGTCTTCTCAAAGAACAGCCTGTTGTACTTTATCAAAACCATCAAATTCCAACTCTACTTGACCTCTTTCTAAAGCAGCAACATGTTGCTCATTAACCTCTTGGACATTGCTCTCACTGGCCTTAGTAGCAGGTGCTTATTTTAAAAAAAATTCTGGCTTGGAGGCAAACTTTGGTTGCATAAAAATCAGGTGTACTGCCAAACAAAGTGTCCTGTAGGCATGCCAGTCCACATAAGCACAACCAAATCACAGCCCACATTTGGCACCCCCAGTTGTCATGCTTTTGTTGCTCTTCAACTCTTCTTACATTTTGAATATAGCTAAAAAAAAGGTTGGAGACCCCAGTTCTAAAGTAGTGCCAGCACCTAAGCCACAGCCCTTTGGTAACTAATTTAATCATTTCTACTATTCCTCTTTGCTGTCCAGTGCTTTTGTTCTTGAGCTGCCCCTCATTTGTTCCCCACGGACATTTTAGTTTCAGCTTAATATAATTACCATACACATACATCATTAATATTTGATGGTTGGTGCATTAAGCAGTGATTATCCTGTTATGAGACCTTCTCTCTCTCTGAGATATTTCCTGCCCAAAATAGCTCCAGTAAAGATTGTGTATCAATCAGAAATAGTATCTTGCTGTGCGTATGATTGCATTGTAATGTGTTCCTTTATTGCCACCGGTAAATAATGGCATTCCTTTGTGCCCTTTTGTACCAAACGCATTGTTTCCACCCAGCAAGTCTAATACACAGAGTTGCTGTCCTAGAGACTTTTATCTGCTGAATGGGTATTTGCATCTTTTTTCACTTTGGCAACAGCTTGGGTTTTTTATATATATAAAGGTGACCTGAGTAGGTGGTCGCAGTGCTGTCAGCAGGAATTGCCATTTAATCATTTTAGATTGTGGCTGACTGCAAAACAACTGGCAACAGTGCACAGCTAAATACAAAGGTCATATTTGTGAACAGAGGGGTAGAAATGAGACTCAGCATTAAGGGGAGGATAGAATTAGATATTTTGGCTCTCGTCTGCATCTGGATGCCTTCAACCATGTGTTGGTGCCCAAATATCCCATGAATGAAATCAGGCTACAATCTGCTAGACAAGTAAATTGATTGTTGTGATATTTTGCTGAAGTGTTGATAAGCTTTTACTGGAATCACAAAAGCATTTCATATCGAACGATTTGTAGGCAGCTGTCTATTCTAGAATCTCTTTCCCTTTTTATTCCTTGTGTGCCTGAGAGTAATGTGTAGGACTGAGGGAGCTGCACACAGTGCTTGAGAATGCAGACAGCATTACAAGGCTCTCCCCCCCCCCCATATGATTAGGAATTCTTGCTTCTAGTCACAAGTGCTGGGGTGATAGTCTCTTTCGGTAGATTTCTACGGCTGTTTATTTGAGCACAGTGTTCCACAACTAACGTGGTAGAGAATGCAGGCTTTATTAAAAAAGGGGGAGCTGTCCATTCAGAATCACAGTATTTGTGTTTGAGAACAAAGCCATAGCCGTAGTTATGGCTGGTACAACTAATGGGAAAGGCAGGCTTTAGAAATAAGGCTGAAGGAGCTGTCTGTTCAGCATTAGAGTTACATTATCATCCTATATGGAGGTGTCTGTTCAGCATTAGAGTTACATTATCATCCTATATGGGGCTGTCTGTTCAGCATTAGAGTGACATAGTCATCCTATATGGAGCTGTCCGTTCAGCATTAGAGTTACATTATCATCCTATATGGAGCTGTCTGTTCAGCATTAGAGTGACATAGTCATCCTATATGGAGCTGTCCGTTCAGCATTAGAGTTACAGTATCATCCTATATGGAGCTGTTTGTTCAGCATTAGAGTTACATTATCATCCTATATGGAGCTGTCTGTTCAGCATTAGAGTTACATTATCAACCTATATGGAGCTGTCTGTTCAGCATTAGCGTTACATTATCATCCTATATGGAGGTGTCTGTTCAGCATTAGAGTTACATTATCATCCTATATGGGACTGTCCGTTCAGCATTAGAGTTACATTATCATCCTATATGGGGCTGTCTGTTCAGCATTAGAGTGACATAGTCATCCTATATGGAGCTGTCCGTTCAGCATTAGAGTTACATTATCATCCTATATGGAGCTGTCTGTTCAGCATTAGAGTGACATAGTCATCCTATATGGAGCTGTCCGTTCAGCATTAGAGTTACAGTATCATCCTATATGGAGCTGTCTGTTCAGCATTAGAGTGACATAGTCATCCTATATGGAGCTGTCCGTTCAGCATTAGAGTTACAGTATCATCCTATATGGAGCTGTTTGTTCAGCATTAGAGTTACATTATCATCCTATATGGAGCTGTCTGTTCAGCATTAGAGTTACATTATCATCCTATATGGAGCTGTCTGTTCAGCATTAGCGTTACATTATCATCCTATATGGAGGTGTCTGTTCAGCATTAGAGTTACATTATCATCCTATATGGGACTGTCCGTTCAGCATTAGAGTTACATTATTATTCTATATGGGACTGTCCGTTCAGCATTAGAGTTACATTATCATGCTATATGGGGCTGTCTGTTCAGCATTAGAGTGACATAGTCATCCTATAGGGAGCTGTCCGTTCAGCATTAGAGTTACATTATCATCCTATATGGAGCTGTCTGTTCAGCATTAGAGTTACATTATCATCCTATATGGAGCTGTCCGTTCAGCATTAGAGTTACAGTATCATCCTATATGGAGCTGTTTGTTCAGCATTAGAGTTACATTATCATCCTATATGGAGGTGTCTGTTCAGCATGAGAATTACATTATCATCCTATATGTGGCTTTCCATTCAGCATTAGAGTTACATTATCATCCTATATGGGACTGTCGGTTCAGCACCATTTGTTTTAAGTAACATACAGTGAGGAATGCAGGCTTTATAACTAGGGCTGGAGGAGCTGTCCATTCAGCACCACAGTTATATTACTGTATGTAGCCATTATATACAGAGCTGTCCATTCAGCACTATAGTTATATTACTGTATGTAGCCATTATATACAGAGCTGTCCATTCAGCACCACAGTTATATTACTGTATGTAGCCAGTATATACAGAGCTGTCCGTTCAGCACCACAGTTATATTACTGTATGTAGCCATTATATACAGAGCTGTCCATTCAGCACTATAGTTATATTACTGTATGTAGCCAGTATATACAGAGCTGTCCATTCAGCACCACAGTTATATTGCTGTATGTAGCCATTATATACAGAGCTGTCCATTGAGCACTATAGTTATATTACTGTATGTAGCCAGTATATACAGAGCTGTCCATTCAGCACGATAGTTATAGAAGTGGTGTTGGAGACTAAAGAAGGCCAATATAAGCAGGTGGCAAACTAAGTCTGCAGCTTATTGGGCAGTGTATGGGGCCCTCCGAAGGGCTTCCCTGGCTGAAAATTGGTCAGATTGGCCAGGTTTAAAAATCCAGTTGGAATGCAAATCCTTGGTCTGACCACCAGTTTTCTGGGCATTGTGATCCCTAGGGCCCAATGATCAGATCCTCCAATATCACCCATATCGGGAAGTGATCCAATAGTCAGACAACTTTGCCAATCTAACAGATGTCTTCATGTATGGCAACCTTACATATGCAGCCATTATATAGATATATATAGAGCTGTGGATTCAGCACTATAGTTATATTACTGTATGTAGCCATTATATACAGAGCTGTCCATTCAGCACCACAGTTATATCATTATATAGATATATACAGAGCTGTGGATTCAGCACTGCAAGTTCTACATTATTGGGGGGTCATTTATAAACACTGGGCAAACAATTAGATATTTGCTTCCATTGTTCTGCCTGCAGTTGGCTGAAAAAAAATCTAATCATGGATTGGTTGCTATGGGTGCACATTTTGCCCAGTGTTTATAAATGAGCCCGTGTGTGTGTGTTAAAATATGCAGGTGATATTACATATCTAATCATGTGCAGGACTTGAGGGGGGTGTCCAATTAAGAAATGCTAACATGTTCACATTACATATCTCTAGAGGTGTACGTCTGAACTGTTTAAGCCCCGCTCGCTACAAATGCCACGTGTGTGTGTGTGTTTAAGAGTGCAGGTAGGTTGTCACCAGGGTATGTCTGAGCCTACCTAATTTTTGCATGCACGCACGGAGCCTTTCTTCAAGATTTGACACTCTGCTCTGCAGTTCCTCGTAGTCATAGGCGCCAATCTCCTCCTGTAGCTCGTTTAGAACTGACGTCAGATTCTGGACCTCCTCTTTAAACTGCAATACCAATTTGGCATCGGCTTTGTACTCTTCCAACACTGGTATCAGAGGCCTAAGCTCCTCCATTTTCGCTTTTATTGCCTGCAAGGTTAAAATAAGCTGGGTTCAGTGCTCTGCATGCAAAATTTGGTAACACCCTGCCTTGTGCCTGCCTTTCCTACGTGCGTGTAAGCTGGACGGTTAAGCCCTCACAACAACATAACCTCGGGGTCAGGGTCCCATGAAAGCGTTGGCAGTGCCATATTAAACAGTCTGCAATACACCAAAATTTGGGAAAGGTCTTTATTAGTCATTTTTGTTTTCAAATGCAACATCTTTATGGTTACATGCTTTAAAACACATACACAAAGAGTTCTTCCTTTAGAAAAGAAAAATAAATAGATATATATGCATTGACAAAGGGTTAAAAATTGTCTTCATGAAATGCAGCTACAGTTGCATGCAAATGAAGATTTGAGCGCAAAAAAGGTGATCAGGGTTCCTTAGTGGTATAGCGCTAAGTGGGAGAATAAAGATTTTTTTTTTATTTTTTTTTTAAAAAGTATGATTGGTGCCCAAAAATGCTGTGTGTCTCTCTTTCATGGGAACATGGGAGTAAACTGCCTCTTCAGTCTTTGCAAGTTAAGTTAGCCCTGTAAGCGAGAAAATGAAATACCATTGAGGACCTTGTTGCACTAAACTGCCTTAATACAGATTCAAATACAAATGCCCTGTGCTAGGCGTATAATAAACACAACGTTCAGTGCAGTTGCCCTTGGGAACCCTGGGGTCTGGATTTAAATGGAAGCTCTTGCTTTCTGGACAAACTCTAGCAGTAGCAAATACTATTGCACCTATTGTGCTCCCTTATCTGCCCCAAACATTCATATACACACTCATTATATACGTTCCATGGTTTGTAATGTCATATGCAAAGATAAATCATTGTTAGAACCCAGTTTCTGTCTGTCCCTTTTTGTTCTGGGGTTCTGACTCCTGAAACAATGTAGCAGAAACCAGATCTGTTCACTGACTGGTTTTTGCTACATTGTTTCAGGAGTCAGAATCAGAACCAGAATCAACAGCCGAGAGATACGGCTTTCAACAGCACTGGCATTTACACATAATGATAAAACCAGCGAGGAGGAGGAATTATTGGATATTGGGATGTTGCTTAGAATTAGATCTTTTTTTTTTTTTTTTGCAATAGGTAAAAAAAGGTTTTGGAGTGGAATTACCCTTGAAAAGGAAAAAGACACTTTACTGATATGTATATACACAGAATGTTTGACGTTTCTGTCTCTGAATATGTCAGAATAGCAGCTGCCATATTGATTCCCTTAGACAGTACAGTATGAGGGTATAGCTTATTGTGTGCCCAGAACATTCCTTCTCTGTATATTTGTATTAATACATATGGGAGGAGGTGCCATATTGATTCCCTTAGACAGTACAGTATGAGGGTATAGCTTATTGTGTGCCCAGAACATTCCTTCTCTGTATATTTGTATTTATACATATGGGAGGAGGTGCCATATTGATTCCCTTAGACAGTACAGTATGAGGGTATAGCTTATTGTGTGCCCAGAACATTCCTTCTCTGTATATTTGTATTAATACATATGGGAGGAGGTGCCATATTGATCCCCTTAGACAGTACAGTATGAGGGTATAGCTTATTGTGTGCCCAGAACATTCCTTCTCTGTATATTTGTATTTATACATATGGGAGGAGGAGGTGCCACATTGATTCCCTTAGACAGTACAGTATGAGGGTATAGCTTATTGTGTGCCCAGAACATTCCTTCTCTGTATATTTGTATTTATACATATGGGAGGAGGAGGTGCCATATTGATTCCCTTAGACAGTACAGTATGAGGGTATAGCTTATTGTGTGCCCAGAACATTCCTTCTCTGTATATTTGTAGTTATACAAACATAGCTCAACAAAAGTATTCCCATGAACCAGCCTCACTCCCATCAGGATCAATTAGAAGGAAGCCAGTGACACTGGGTCACTGGGTCTTGGAAGGCCATCTTTGCTCCATTACGTCTTATTTTACAAAAGAGGAAAAGTTACTTTGTGACTGTTACCCCCAATATTTCTATATATCTGTAACCTTGTTATGAGCTAAGGGGGCCCAGTCTGAAGGTCAGTTAGGGGGAGATTTGGGGTGAGTGTTTATTTGTACCCTGGGTACCCCTGGAACTATAGCAGGGTGACTGTTACCCCAATGTTTCTATATATCTGTAACCTTGTTATGAGCTAAGGGAGCCCAGTCTGAAGGTCAATTAGGGGGAGATTTGGGGTGAGTGTTTATTTGTGCCCTGGGTACCCCTGGAACTATAGCAGGGTGACACCCCAATGTTTCTATATATCTGTAACCTTGTTATGAGCTAAGGGGGCCCAGTCTGAAGGTCAGTTAGGGGGAGATTTGGGGTGAGTGCTTATTTGTACCCTGGGTACCCCTGGAACTATAGCAGTGTGACACCCCAATGTTTCTATATATCTGTAACCTTGTTATGAGCTAAGGGGACCCATCCTAAAGATTAGTTGAGATTTGGGGTGAATGTTTGTATGCCTAGAACTATAGCTGGGTGACTGTTACCCCAATAGATATGCAAAGAAGGAATGTTCTGGGCACACAAAAAACTATACCCTCATACTGTACTATCTAAGGTAAATAATATAGCAGCTCCCATCCAGTTCTATAGCAGGAATGTTCTGGGCACACTCAAGTTCCTCTAAAGTTCAATGAAGAAAATGAAAATCTCCACGAATGCCCTGGGGAATCCTCTAGCCGAGTCGGCTTAATGTCACCGCAGGATTGTTTATTAAATACAGTAATTGCCCTTATCAACAGGTACTTTACTCTATTAACTCATTTTCACTTATCATCTCCTCTTGAAAAATCTCAGCTCTGCGGCTCAGAGAGTGAGATAAAGGCGACTCAGCTAATTTGCCGCGCATTTGGGGGATGACTTTTAAGTGGCATTTCGCAGAAAAAAAAAATCCAAAAAAAAGCCTTTCGCCGGCTGACAGTCAGAGTAATGCTCAGTAGCTGCCTGAATCCTCCTACTCAGGCTCTGAGCAAACAGCACTGCCATTTGGACGGCTTGTTTATTTAGTCAGGCTAAGAATGTTTACATCCATTCGACTCTAATTAACAAGTGTCGTGCCTCATTTCTAGCAGTGCCGTGCCCTCTGTTCTCACTACTGAAAGCTCAGCTGCCCGGTTTATACAGAAAGTCCTTCTCTAATAAAAAGTAGGGGCTCCTGCTATTTAGGTTCGTTCTGCCTTCCCTAATTGAGTGATACCATGTGACACATAACCATTGAATGATAGGTGGGAGAGGCTTGTAAAAAGTAGTTTAGATTAAGTTAGCAGGTTATCTGCCAATGTACAGGGCCTACCCAACTTATATATGGATGAAAATCGATTAGATATCAATCTGAGCAGGTTTAAAAATCCAGTCGGACAAAGAGCACATGGGCTTGTTGATGTGGTCCTCATCTGATGGGGCTTTGTAGGCCCCAATGGAGGATATGATTGTTGGCCCCAGGGCTAACAATCAAATCAGTCCAATCTGGCCCAGCATGTGGTTGGCCAAATAGCACCGAGATTTGTTGATTCGTTTGTCGACCTTTCCAAATGAGCAAATCTGGGCATGTAAGGCCACTTTTGGAATATGAAAGGATCTTCATATACATTAGAGATTGAGCAAACTGTATCTAGACACTTGACCCAGAAGATTCTCCATGCCCCACCGTGTCATGTGCCACAGTGTCATGTCCAAATAAAGTTGACTTCACCCATAAATATTATTGAAACTGGACTAAAGTCATCTAAATTAAACTGTGACCTTTGGCTAAGCAAAGTCTTCAGTTGTAAAGAGGGTATGGAACGGGGATGTCCAACTGGAAAACCGCCAGACACATATGGCCCTCCAACAAGTTTAGAGATCTTCAAAGACCTTTATTTATGACATTAGCTCAGGTCTAAATTCTCAGTTCACATTTCTGAAAGGCCAGTCTCTACCTGGTCCAATGGTGGCCCATTGAAGACAATGGCCACCATTTTCCAAAGGATGGTATCTCAATAACACCATTAGTGTCCTTAACTTCTCCCTACAATATTCCTATGGGTTCTACTCAATTGGGGGCTTAAAAAAAAGGCAGCCTTTTGGATGTTACTGATCTGGCTGGAGATGTTGTAGTTCAAAAAGATTAGCAAATGTAGAGGTTGGCCATATCTACCCCTGGACAGCCACCTATCCACCTCCCACTTTCTGTCTAATTAAAACATTTTTAGGATCTCCTTCCTTTAAACAAACACAGTCATAACAAAAAAAAGTATTCTATCCTGAAGACATTGATTTAAAGGGGAAGCATGACTTTATATTTTAACTAAAACAAATATGTTGCAGAGCTCTCTTTGTTGATTAAAAGGAGAGACTGCCATTTCTGGAAGATACTTTATTTAGTTCACCATAAAAATTGGTAGATCTGCGCATCTTTTTCAATCTCAACTATTAGTCTTATTGCTGCCTTATAGCCATATGGTTGTGCTGTTGTATTGGGGTTTATGAAAAAAACTCCACAGTAAAGCTGAAAAGGGTGACACCATAATTTAACAGCAACTTCTAGAAATGGCAGGGTCCTTTAAGTGGCATTTCCAAGTATAAATTATGGCACCCACCTTAAACTGCCTGGCCTGGTGTTGCCTATGTGTTTCTTCCACTTGTTTGAACTTGGATTCCAGGCCTTTCATTTGGTTTTCCATTCTCTCTACATATTGCAGGTCCCGTTGAGTCCGCCTGTCCAGTACTTCTATCGACTGAGACATGTTTTGCACCTGCAAGAGAGAGAGAGCGAGAGACATCGATTGGTTGGAAGGTACAGTGACCTCAATCTACATTCCAATCTACATTTCCATAGAAAGGGTGGGATAAAATGATTCAATTTAAACCAACGCTGATGTAGCCATTGTGTTGTCCCTACCCAACTGCTTCTCAATATTTGGTGGTGCTATCTGACCCTGTTTTTACCACTGGAACTTTTGATGCCTACACATCTCTGGTCATTGGATAGACTTCTGATATAGGTACAATGGATATGCATTCCCAGGGAATTGTGGGTTATACATGGACAGGCAGTGCTAAGTCTGCATTATTGGTGCTACATTACCCTATTTTATGCACCATTGAATGTCTTAACCCATGACTTTTGACTAGCAATGAACTTCTGCCTAAATATCTTCAACCGGTCATAGATGGTCCTCTATGCTTCTCAATAGACATTGCATACAACTACAGTTTGGGTAAATTTAGCCTATTCCAACTCCAGCTGACGTCCTTGGGGTAATTGAGTACCTTTCCAGACACCCCCTGTTGCTTTTATTTCCCGAATACGTCAACTCAACTGTTTATTTCACAAGCAATTTCCCCTTCCCTGCCTAAAGGCGCTGAGACAAGCAGCAAGGCGTTCCTGCTAGCTCTTAGGGCTTGTTTCCATTTTCCAATTAATGGTGCTTGTAACCGGTCAATAGCCTTCAACTACAATCTCGGAGAACTCCCATCAATAACACATTTTGGCAGGTCCGGCGCTCGGGCTCCCATTGTCCTACTAAATGCAGGAATCTTTGTGCTATAGGGGGCTTTCTCATTCACCAATTAACCCGTTCTCTAAAATCCAATATGTGCTTCAACATTAGTCATGACTTTGTTTAAAATATATTTGTTTTAATTGGCTGGGATGAGGCTGATTTGGAAATGGGAACCTTATGAACCCTGCATAATGCCATGTGTCTTATAATAACTTTACATTAAAAGGCTGGGAACAGTTTCCTGGTGGCAAGGGTGCAAGCAAAATGTGCTCCCCCTACAATATTGCTATATTGCCTTCTCCTTGGAAAAAAGATTCAAATAAAAAGAGAGCCTGGGCATGGGCCAGAGAGAGGGCTGCTACAGGGGAGTACTACACGCAGAGGGGCTTGTGTACATTAGGAAATAATAAAACAGCCCCATGCACACTTATATATGCCTAAATTAGCAAGACCAGGCAATTATCTGCTAAAAAAAAAAAAAAAGAGTACCTTTTCTAAAAGCTGCCTGAGCTGTTTTGTCCTGGCATCTCGAGAACACATTGTCTGTTGAGGTGCCACCACTGTGCATATACACCGCCCTTCACTGTCCTGGGCAGAGCTGTACACCTGCCAGCTCTCTTCTGGGTTGGTTGGCAAAACCTGAAAAGAAGACAAAAATAGGTTACCACCCTTCCAAACCAATTCGCATGCACTCCCGCTTAGTAAGGCCAGAAGGTTTAGGCGCTGTGTGTGGCATATCATGGGGATAAGGGGTGAAATTCATTTAAAGTTAATTTACTACAGATGGGAGGGTCACTGCATTGCGCATAGAGTCTTATGGTGTCATCATCAACTGGGACGTATCTCTTTTTGGCTGCATCCTTTATTGCACAGCTGGGAATGAATAGTGCAATAGTTGAACAAATGCAAGTAGTTTGTGGACTCCACGGCCGGCCAGAAGGATTCGGCCTAATCCCAATACTGTTTAAAAAGGCAGAATCCTGAACCGAATCCTGGATTCAGTGCATCCCTAGTTTTTAGGATATAGACTCTTAGTTCCCCCTCGCCTTAATGATAGTAGACATGTTCATTGTTCCTGTGTTTTGGACAACATCATAAAGTAGTTCCATTGGCATGGATCTGGTGGAAACCTAAAGGTCTTTAACAAGGCCTATTTCTTGCCTGCATTGTAGGGGGAAAATTAACTAAGGAACCATATCTCTCAGGCCTAGTAGGTATAGTAGGGAGAGATGGTTCCTATAGTAACAGTGGATAATAGTCTCTGGGAAAGGAGTGTGACTGTGGGATAGGAGGTATAGTAGGGAGAGATGGTGTCTATAGTAACAGTGGGATAATAGTCTCTGGGAAGGGAGTGTGACTGTGGGATAGCAGGTATAGTAGGGAGAGATGGTGTCTATAGTAACAGTGGATAATAGTCTCTGGGAAGGGAGTGTGACTGTGGTATAGCAGGTATAGTAGGGAGAGATGGTGTCTATAGTAACAGTGGGATAATAGTCTCTGGGAAGGGAGTGTGACTGTGGGATAGCAGGTATAGTAGGGAGAGATGATGCGTATAGTAACAGTGGATAATAGTCTCTGGGAAGGGAGAGTGACTGTGGGATAGCAGGTATAGTAGGGAGAGATGGTGCCTATAGTAACAGTGGGATAATAGTCTCTGGGAAGGGAGTGTGACTGTGGGATAGCAGGTATAGTAGGGAGAGATGGTGTCTATAGTAACAGTGGATAATAGTGTCTGGGAAGGGAGTGTGACTGTGGGATAGCAGGTATAGTAGGGAGAGATGGTGTCTATAGTAACAGTGGGATAATAGTCTCTGGGAAGGGAGTGTGACTGTGGGATAGCAGGTATAGTAGGGAGAGATGGTGCCTATAGTAACAGTGGATAATAGTCTCTGGGAAGGGAGTGTGACTCTGGGATAGCAGGTATAGTAAGGAGAGGGTGTCTATAGTAACAGTGGACAATAGTCTCTGGGAAGGGAGTGTGACTGTGGGATAGCAGGTATAGTAGGGAGAGATGGTGTCTATAGTAACAGTGGATAATACTCTCTGGGAAGGGAGTGTGACTGTGGAATAGCAGGTATAGTAGGGAGAGATGGTGCCTATAGTAACAGTGGATAATAGTCTCTGGGAAGGTAGTGTGACTCTGGGATAGCAGGTATAGTAAGGAGAGGGTGTGTCGAGTAGTAACAGTGTGATAATAGTCTCTGGGGAAGGGATTTGTGACTGTGGGATAGCAGGTATGTAGGGGGGGTGTATAGCAGGTATTAAGCGTGGACTAAGGCGGGTGTGCGTGTGGCCTTGGAGTGGCTGTAACAGGGGATGAGTCAGTGTACTATTAGTGAGGATAAAGTCCCATGTAGGGAGGTGGGACTGTGGTTATCTGGGAACTAGTAGGAGTGAGTGAGATCGTTGTGGTATAGTATACAGTGGATCATATATGTAAGTGCCTGTTAATAGTCAACTGTAGGTAGATAACATCGTGAAGAATTGGTAGCCAGATGTGGATTATGATGGAGCAGATAATCGGTAGTAAGTTATCAGGGATACCTGTGTGAGATGGAGTGGGATATAGTGTAAGTGACATCGTCGGAGAGGTGACTGAGGGCATGCTGTAGTAGTAATGCATGTGGGTCTCATAGTAAAGGGCGGACGTAGATCCTATGTGGATAGTGAAGGTGGCAGTACTCTGTAAGGTAGGAGTAGCGGATTTCAAGTAGGGATGCTTCGACACATGTTGATACTCTGAGGAATGATGATGTGATGGGAAGGGAGGATCTGGATGGTATGTGAATAAAGACATGTAGCAGGGCTAGGTAAAGTCCTTGTGGGAAGGGAGTGATGATATGTGCTGGTTAGCTTAACGATTAGATGGTCATGTGGGAAGGGAAAATTAGCTTGAAGCTGGTAGGATCCCTATAGTACACAGTCTCTTGTGTGGATCTTGTCCATATAGTAACAGCCTCTGGAAGGAGTTGACTGCAGGTGGTTTGAGAGATGGTGATAGTAACATAATAGGTGGACTATAGCCAGGTATAGTAGGGAGAGATGGTGCCTATAGTCAAATAGTGGATAATAGTCTCTGGAAGGGAGTGTGACTGTGGGATACAGGTATAGTAGGGAGAGATGGTGCTATGTAACAGTGGGAAGTTCTGGGACAACTGTGGATAGCAGGTGCGAGAGATGGAGCCATAGTAACAGTGGATAATAGTCCTGGGAAGGCAGTGTGATCTGTGGGATATATAGTAGGGAGAGATGGTGTCTATAGTAACAGTTGATAATAGTCTCTGGGAAGGGAGTGTGACTGTGGGATAGCAGGTTTCAATAGTTTCAATGTTGATACATTATGGAGGGGGGAAATAGACTGTAGAATCCCATCTCTCAGGCCTAAAATCCTGGCAAAGAGCTGCTGGTTGCAAATTGGTCCATTGTGCCAATCTCCAGCTGTAGGGATTAATTTATGGTGTATCTTGTGTTACCCCTCTGGTTTTATGTTAGTTCAGTGAAGAAAGGGATAAATTTGTCCTCAAATGACACATTTCTGTGCTGCAAATTGCATGTGATATGATATAAATGAAAGAATTCTCTAAGGCCTGTGGAGTTAATAGTGGGTGAGATGTGTTTTGCAGATTTGCCTATGCAAGCATATCATTATTTTCATGCTATACATCTTAATATTTAATTGCAGTCTTACATTGCATCAAGTTCACTTCTCCTATGTTGTAATGTATATATATATATATATATATATATATATATATATATATATATATATATATATATACACACACACACACAGATACTTAAAACTGAATATAGCTGTCTTTGGTAAGGGAGTGTGACTGTGGGATAGCAGGTATAGTAGGGAGAGATGGTGCCTATAGTAACAGTGGATAATAGTCTCTGGGAAGGGAGTGTGACTGTGGGATAGCAGGTATAGTAGGGAGAGATGGTGCCTATAGTAACAGTGATAATAGTCTCTGGGAAGGGAGTGTGACTGTGGGATAGCAGGTATAGTAGGGAGAGATGGTGTCTATAGTAACAGTGGATAATAGTCTCTGGGAAGTGAGTGTGACTGTGGAGTAGCAGGTATAGTAGGGAGAGATGGTGCCTATAGTAACAGTGGATAATAGTCTCTGGGAAGGGAGTGTGACTGTGGGATAGCAGGTATAGTAGGGAGAGATGGTGCCTATAGTAACAGTGGATAATAGTCTCTGGGAAGGGAGTGTGACTGTGGGATAGCAGGTATAGTAGGGAGAGATGGTGCCTATAGTAACAGTGGGATAATAGTCTCTGGGAAGGAAGTGTGACTGTGGGATAGCAGGTATAGTAGGGAGAGATGGTGCCTATAGTAACAGTGGATAATAGTCTCTGGGAAGGGAGTGTGACTGTGGGATAGCAGGTATAGTAGGGAGAGATGGTGCCTATAGTAACAGTGGGATAATAGTCTCTGGGAAGGGAGTGTGACTGTGGGATAGCAGGTATAGTAGGGAGAGATGGTGCCTATAGTAACAGTGGATAATAGTCTCTGGGAAGGGAGTGTGACTGTGGGATAGCAGGTATAGTAGGGAGAGATGGTGCCTAGAGTAACAGTGGATAATAGTCTCTGGGAAGGGAGTGTGACTGTGGAGTAGCAGGTATAGTAGGGAGAGATGGTGCCTATAGTAACAGTGGATAATAGTCTCTGGGAAGGGAGTGTGACTGTGGGATAGCAGGTATAGTAGGGAGAGATGGTGCCTATAGTAACAGTGGATAATAGTCTCTGGGAAGGGAGTGTGTCTGTGGGATAGCAGGTATAGTAGGGAGAGATGGTGCCTAGAGTAACAGTGGATAATAGTCTCTGGGAAGGAGTGTGACTGTGGGATAGCAGGTATAGTAGGGAGAGATGGTGTCTATAGTAACAGTGGGATAATAGTCTCTGGGAAGGGAGTGTGACTGTAGGATAGCAGGTATAGTAGGGAGAGATGGTGCCTAGAGTAACAGTGGATAATAGTCTCTGGGAAGGGAGTGTGACTGTGGAGTAGCAGGTATAGTAGGGAGAGATGGTGCCTATAGTAACAGTGGATAATAGTCTGTGGGAAGGGAGTGTGACTGTGGGATAGCAGGTATAGTAGGGAGAGATGGTGCCTATAGTAACAGTGGATAATAGTCTCTGGGAAGGGAGTGTGACTGTGGGATAGCAGGTATAGTAGGGAGAGATGGTGCCTATAGTAACAGTGGATAATAGTCTCTGGGAAGGGAGTGTGTCTGTGGGATAGCAGGTATAGTAGGGAGAGATGGTGCCTATAGTAACAGTGGATAATAGTCTCTGGGAAGGGAGTGTGTCTGTGGGATAGCAGGTATAGTAGGGAGAGATGGTGTCTATAGTAACAGTGGGATAATAGTCTCTGGGAAGGGAGTGTGACTGTGGGATAGCAGGTATAGTAGGGAGAGATGGTGCCTATAGTA
Organism: Xenopus laevis; assembly: GCF_017654675.1. Classification (NCBI taxonomy): domain Eukaryota; kingdom Metazoa; phylum Chordata; class Amphibia; order Anura; family Pipidae; genus Xenopus; species Xenopus laevis. Next base: position 4,958,671 of record NC_054385.1, read on the forward strand.
ACAGTGGATAATAGTCTCTGGGAAGGGAGTGTGACTGTGGGATAGCAGGTATAGTAGGGAGAGATGGTGCCTATAGTAACAGTGGGATAATAGTCTCTGGGAAGGGAGTGTGGCTGTGGGATAGCAGGTATAGTAGGGAGAGATGGTGTCTATAGTAACAGTGGATAATAGTCTCTGGGAAGGGAGTGTGACTGTGGGATAGCAGGTATAGTAGGGAGAGATGGTGCCTATAGTAACAGTGGATAATAGTCTCTGGGAAGGGAGTGTGACTGTGGGATAGCAGGTATAGTAGGGAGAGATGGTGCCTATAGTAACAGTGGATAATAGTCTCTGGGAAGTGAGTGTGACTGTGGAGTAGCAGGTATAGTAGAGAGAGTTGTAACATGGGCTTTTTGGTTGTTGTTAAAATATAAGATTCATTACCCATCAATTGCTAAAGGGCTGCCTGTTAAATACATCAAACGTCCATCAATGTCTGTTTTGCCCCAGTAAACATTATATATCCATCCAGTCATCTATCTATAAATATCTAAGTATCTATATTCTGTCTGTCTACGTATATTATACATATATATATATTGATGGCATGGGCCCAGCAAATAATCTTGAACCACAACTCCCAGTATGCCACTAACAGGTGAAGTGTGTCAAGGAATGCTGGGAAATGTAGTCCAGCAATAAATCAATATTTGTAGGTTCCGTTTGCTGTATTTATTTGTATGAATCTCATTTTTTTTTTTAATTTCAAGCAGGGGGGCTGAGGTATAAAATGAAAGAAAGGAATTGGGAGGAAGACGATACGACAGTATATATTGTATATCCCTTTATAGCACGGAAACAAACAAAGGCTTAAAGGGCACAGATGAAAAAGACATTATTTTCCCAGTGATAAGAATAGTAATTAGTAACGTAGCGGCTGACAATGCAAATGAATTCATCAAGTTCAACCTGACGGGGGCAAAGTATCTCATGGGTACGACTGTGTGTCCTTTGTCATTGAGAATGACCCCCCTCCCAAGCGTGTACAGACACTAGACAAAGAAGAATATAATCAGTATACAGGAGATATATGCCCAAATATATATATATATATATATATATATATATATATATATATATATATATATATATATATATATATATATATTATATATATATATATATATATAATCAGTATAGAGGAGATATATGGGAATATACAGTATATATATATATATATAATCAGTAT